>NW_010529012.1:0-2446 GCF_000687285.1 Phaethon lepturus | reverse complement strand
CTTTCCCTAACAGGCTTCCTTATACATATTTCTATCAACACTTCGTAGTAAAATATAAGAAATTTAAATATCTGGTCTATTCCTTCTTCCTAAAATCGTGTTGAATGCTTTAAGCAGTTGTCAAACAACTACCATGAAACTACAGTAAAAACAAGCCAATGTGTCAAACAGAATGATTTTATATTTTTATCAACACCAAAACTAATAGCATAACCCTGCCCAGACAACATCATGACGCTGATATACTTACAATTTACAATTTATTTTTGTAATCAACTCCTTTCTTTTTTAAAAAACTATATTTAGAATAATTGATCTAATTGCAGCAAGAAGCAATAGTTAGTCATCTGAAGAGCTTTGAAAGTACAGAAAGACTTCACTGAATCATCACACAATTGTGTCAGTATATACTTTTCTTCTTCTAACAGGAATTACTGATGACTTCATGGTAATGGTTCCACAAAAATCAAGAGAGAGTAGCATACAGAGACATCTATGAACATAAACCATATGATGGCTATTACATAGCTATCAGCTATTCCAAAGAGAGGGCCATTGTTTTTAAACCAATGACTCAGTTCCACAAAGGTCATCTAAAACAGCTGAAGACTTCACACACAAAATGCATAATGTTATATTTTCTTTCTCAACCTTATGTCTTAAAAAGTGTTCTCCTCTGCATGGGTGCACGTACTTTTACACACACTTCAGAAATAGTCAATACCATTCAGCTCTAAAGCTGTAGATTTAGAGCAGTGAATGCCACATATGAATTCCCTTATCAAAAAGAGGCCTGACTTCCAGTGTTCTAGAAATACATTGCTACTTTGAGAGAAACCTACAACAGAGACATTGCCTAGCCTAAACACTTGAGTTTTTCTTCAGTGGGTATTTATTTACTTTAAATAAGATCTTCCTGGTTCATCTCCTCAACATGAAGCTCCTTTGCACTACACCAAAGGCATATTGATAGAAGAAAACATATAATGTACTGGATAGGCTTTAAATATCGGCAGGTTTTTCCTATTTCAAGTCTTCTCTGGCTATAAACAACATCATTGCATGCAATAACCGAATCATACAGAGCTTAGTTACTGACATTTAACAAATGAAACATTCTTAGCTGAGTTCTCCCCTTCTCTGCATATACACCTGAAATATAAAAATTATTAAATACTTCAGCATTTATCTATTTATTGCTGCCTTAAACATCACAGCATCAAGTAAAGAAGAACTCTATGTCACTATCATGTGTCTCATGTGAAATGTGCCTGGACATGGCAGATGAATTAATTTTCTTGGAATTGAACTAAGATTAACAGAAATTTAAGTATCTCTTTCATAATCTTGAGATAAAATCAGAAGGTGAAGCATCCCTCCCAAATGTCGGCAGCCAGTTCTGGTGTGAAAGGGCACAGATGACACACAGCTTCCAGAATCAATTGAGCATAGATACAATTTAGCTGTTTTACTGTGGCAAAGAGGCCAAGTTCATAAACCTTGAAGACCAGCAGCAACTCAGTGCAAAAACAAGTGAACCGTGTCAGCAGCAAACCTCTGGAACTAATATTATGCCATAGACAAGAACTATACTGAAGCTGTGCTGGTTCATCAAGGTTTATTAGCTGCAGCTCAGATGCAGGCTGCTCTATGTTCCAGCTTCCTCCACCATGCTCCAGCATCCTGTGGCACACATTATGAAGATATTCCATGATGTGGGGTACTTTGACCTGCAGTCACACCAATTAAAAGGGAGCCGATAGTATAAATGGTCCTTACACGTATGTTCAGCTTTGCTTCAATGTAAAAGTGAAGTCTCAGAAATGTATGGTGTTCAAACCCAGTAAAAAAAAACAAACTGACAATGAGGAAGATAGTGGGGAGGAAAGAGAAAAATTAAATTGTACTTGAGGAGTATGGGGCAAAATAAGGAACTACAGCACAACATACACAAAACTATCTCTGTCTAGAGAAAGTCCTTCATAGCTGTTGCAAATTCAGGGGCATAAGGAAATGGAAAAGCAATTTAGAAAGAAAACCTGTTGTTTAGCAGATCATTAAGTATTAAGGCCATACAGGAGGAAGAGTACACACAAGACACAGAGACCCTGTTATCCCAAAGCAGGACGTGGGAAATAAAACCAAAGGATCTCAGATCAGCAACACAACAAAGAGCTTCTCCACACACCGAAAATTCGACAAAACTCTTACTCCCGGGAAGGGCCTGGGGCCTGCAAACCTCGTCCTTCGGTGCACGCAGCAAACTTTCATCCCTCCTTTTCCTCCCCGTCTCTCCCGCTTACTGACACTGACGGCCATGAGGGCAGACACTGCGGAGGGGGGAAGTGCTGGGAACACGGCAGCACCCGAGGCCGCGGACACCGGTGCGGGCCCGGGGCAGGGAGGCCTCAGCGACTCCCCGTCATGGCACCTCCCCGCGGGAGAG
>NW_010529011.1:0-1774 GCF_000687285.1 Phaethon lepturus | reverse complement strand
CTTAATGATTCTGTGATTCTGTGAAGAGACACATTTTCCCACTTTCCCCTTTAATTCCTTGTCCCTCCTTGGATACAACCCCTATTACACCTGCCTCGGGTGCCTGGGCAATTGTGATTTGCAGGCATCCCCCAGTAGCTGCTCCAGCACTTTGTAAATCCTCACTTAGGAGGTTACTGTAGAAACCCGTTTAAAAAGCATCCTTGGTGCAAGAGCTCATGGCACCTTTGCTCCTGCCCCTGCATCCCCATGCAGCCTGAGCATCTCAGCCTTCAGAAGCAGCTGTGAGCAGGCTGGACGGTTCAGCCTTCCCTAAATTGACGAATGCATAGTCCATCGCAAGGACATTGAGCCAAATTTGCACTGGTGCAAGTAGATGCAACTCCTAGTAAACTCAGTGCAAAACCAGTAGTATAAACCAAAGCTGAGCTTCAGCTGGAGTCTCTTTATTCTCTAATAAATTACTAAATGGATTGTCAGATTTTATATTCTCTCATAAATGTCTAATTAAGGAAAAAACAAACCTCTGCTTCATAAAATCCCTGACTGATAGTACTAATAAAATGTCATAAATGCAATGAATGCTGTGATAATGCTTTTAGAGACTAATTGCCTTTCATTCTCATTAGCACAGAACTGATCAGTGCCCAGATGAAGATACTGCTGTGCTGTGGTGGCATCACTGGATGCAGGACAGGGACCAGCCAGGAGGAAGAGGAGAAAGGAGGGGTCTTGGTGTCAGCGGCTGAGTTTGGTCCCTTCCTCACCCGTCCCTGGACCGGAGACCACCTTGCGGCCCCAGGAGCAGGGAGCCCTCTCCTTGGGCCCTTGGGACTTCACCAACAGGCATTGTCCCCGTGCATGGTCTGCCCTGCACCCCGCGCAGCACCACCCTTGCAACAGGGAGCTGGGCGTGAGGATCGTGGCTTCCACCACGGCAACTGGGGGAGCCCCCAGCTCAACCCCTCATCTGTGTGCGAGGCAAGAAGGAGGCTCCTAGCAGGACTCGCGTGGCCCCGGGCAGGGATGCAGGCAGAGCTTTGCTTTGCTGCTCCCCCAGCATCACACCAGTGAGTTGTCCCTGCATCCCACGCTCGCCCCCGCACCCCAGCTGTACAGGGGCTTTAAAGTTGGAGACGGCTGCATGGAAATTATGTGCAAATATGCAAATTATTTCATTATGTCGCTGGTATGAAATGCCACACACAGAGAGCTTGGATAAAGGCTTGGCAGCTACAGAAATGGGGAAAGTGAAAAGGAATTCAAAGAGGAATGATGAGCTCCCTCATCCTCCTCTTGCCCTCCACGTGAGCGAGCTGCGGGGGGAAAAAACCCTCCAGTCTGGCCTGGGAAAGCATGACATGCCCACCTAGCTTTCCATGGCTACCTCCGTCGTGTTTGGTTAATGCAGCCGAACATCGATGCTTTGGCCGGCATTTATTCATATATTAAGCTGCATCTGTACTGCGTTTGCAGTATATGTGTATTCTCCCCGGCCTCGTCTCGTAAATCACGAGTGGTAGAGAGGAGGGACCAGGAGTTTCTGTTTTCTTTATTCTCCAAAGCAAAGAGTCAAGACTGGCAGTCAGAAAATATTCTTTTCTTTTCTTTTCTTTTTTTTTTACATAATTTGTTTAACACAGCAGTGCTGGGGCTCGGGAAGTGATGGGACATGCACACGTGCAACACCTGGAGTTACAACGCCAAGGAAGTTTTGAAAGAATGCGCCTAAACCTTTCCAGCACACGTGTTTTCCCACCCCTGCCCGGCGCAG
>NW_010529010.1:0-9860 GCF_000687285.1 Phaethon lepturus | reverse complement strand
TGCAGCGCCCGCTCTGGTCCCGGGTAGAGCTGCGCCCTCGCTGCGGTACCGGCCTCTGCCTCAGCAGCCCGGGCTTAGCCATTCTCGGACCACATCGGCGAAGCTGCCCGCACCTAGGGAGGGGTGCCCGGGGCCTGCCTGGCCCCAGGCTGCTGCCCTGCTTCCGCCGTGCCGTGGTGCGGCGAGAGGGCTGAGGAAAGAGATGCTTGGGCGGCGGAGGCCAGTGACCGTGCGGGGTGAGGCCGGCCCCTCGCATCGGCTCAGGGACTTCTGCCCCCTGGGGGCGGGGCAAACGCTGCCTTAGTGACACGGCAGGGCTGTCACCCGTGGGCTCCACGCTGTGGCACTAGGAAACGGTTGACGTATCCCGCACATAGGCCGGTGCGGCCTTTGAAGAGAAGGCTTCGGCTCTCACAGGTGACTCCTCATGGCAGGCAAGACTCTCCAGCCTTATGAGGCAACGGAGTGGGTGCTCTTCGGTGGGTGCGCGGCGTTGCCATCACGCAATGGCCAACAGGACATGTTTGTAGGCCATGGTGTCAACCTAGAGGCTGGATCCATCTGTCAGAGCGGCAGCTAGCAGAGACGTGTTCCATGGGAAGGGGGAAGGACAGCTTTGCTGGCCTCGCAGCAGCTTGTGTGAAGTGAGTAAACACACTGCAGTGTCTTTCCCTCATGTGAAGTTTTCTTAAAAAAAAAAAAGCTTTCAAAGCTTTCATTTCCCTACTGTCAGGCAGATAAGATGATGATAGTGTGAATAATTTAAGCCCTTCATTCATCACAAGAAGTTCATAGTCAAAGAATAAGGTTAGAAAACAGTATCTCCTACTGCTGCTTTATGAGTAGGAAAATCTTAGTGCTTGTAGTTTACAAGTGAGTTACCCAACAGCAGGAGCTGTGAACCTAACCTAACAGTGAGCCCAAACAGTTGTTAGTTGCTCAGCATCAGCTTCATCCGGATGCTTCCTGATTCACAAAGTGAACTACCTCAAGCAGCAGGCCACCAGTCATAGTGGTGTGGATAAGCACTGGTGATATATTCCTCTATATCTAGAGAATGTGTGTGTATAATGTATCCTAACTAACAATTGAAGCAATTAATAAGAAAGCTAATACCATGAAGAAATGTTCATTTTGTGGATGGAAATGAACCAACCTTTAATGAAATAGGTGGGGAGAGTTACTTTTTTTTTTTTTTTCTCCCCTGATAGTACATCTTTTCCCCAATTGCAAAATTGAGGGTTGTGGTTTAACCCAGCAGGTAGACAAAACAACCACACAGCCATTCACTCACCCTACGGGAGAGAATCGGAAAAGAAAAAGGGTAAAACCCGTGGGTTTTATCCAAAAAAATATCCGAAGCATAGTCTCATAATAGCTTCTATGAAGAAAATTAACTCTACCCCAGCTGAAAGCAGGATGTTGAGTTATGAGTTTTGCCTACCTTTAATAGATACTTAAAATTCCTCAGATTGAAAATTTTCTACTTGGAGCTACATATTCTTCCAAACCTGTCTTAAAGGCATTGCTAAGGTGACAATTATTCTAGGATAGGCCTGCTCCTTATACCTACTCTTCTTATGCACTAATCAAATAACTTTTTCGTATTCCCTCTAAAATAGACAGGACTTTTCCTCCCAAATTATAAATGAGGGTAGATGAATGCCCTAACCACCTCTTATTTTAAATAATGCCAACAAAACTTCCTGTGTGCTATGTGTAATGGGGAGCTTATGAATATGAATCCAACTGTGAAGTGTACTTTATTGCTCCCCAAACAACTGAAGTATTGCCTGAGGTGTACAATTCTTCAGGAAAATTTTCTGATTTGGTTAAAGAAAATGGAAAGGCCTTAACAAACTTGTTTATCTGGTTTGTCTGTTTACCTGTTTATCATTGCTAATCCAAGTGGCATATTTTCCCTCATCACTTTGTAATTTCACAAGTTAATTCATTATCTAATATAACCACATTGTTATGCACAATATCATGGAAATCACATCATTGAGTACATGTCTTCTTAGCATACTGTAAGTCTGCACACTGCAAACTTTAGAAGACCAAATAACCTTTTGCTTTATCACCAGTTAGTTTTAGAGATTTGTTAGTTTTCAAATTACCATGGACTTTTCATAAGTAGACAAAACCTGACTGGTTTAAATAAAAGTCAAGCAAGGAAAAAAACAACCTAAAACTGAGTCTTCTCAAAAGGAAGAGCTGTTTCCACTTAAGTGCAGGAGGTCTTTACAGAAAAGGTCTAATCTTTTTTAATTGACTGCTCCAGAAATATACCAAGAGGTTCTTCAAAGTTTTCTGTTCTACTCTTTTTGGTTCAAAGATGACGGCAAATGTAACAGATACCAGCGTTTCCTCTGCCAGTGCAAACTTGCAGAACATCTTCACAAAAAGGGAAAAAAAAAATCTCCATCTTTATGTAAATATGGAATCAAGCTACTCTAGCTTTTTTGTGGTAGTAGAGGTAGTTAAGCTTAGATGCATAGTGTTCATTGGGCCTGGAAAAAGTTACCCTGAGCCAAAAACTGTCCTATGCCCTTTATTCACGTTTTACATTGTTGGTTCTAATTGGCTATCTCAGTGTAAAAATGTGCCTCTTTTTGCAGCGTAACTATAACCTTGTTCTTATCTTTTAACCAATTGTATTATGTTGCTGTATCAGCTTTGTGTGGTAATTACCTGGTATTCCATAACATCCCATTAAAAACAGTTTTGGATGCGTGAGGAGTAAAAGGGGGATTTACTGTAAAAAGTGTCTCTAAGTAATATCTACTCTTGCTACTGTTAGACTAGAGGGCCAGGTGGGTAACTGGTCTGACCCTGTAGGGTATTTTGTACGTTCTGATGTAACTACATATTTTATAAGGGAGTTTATCATGCAGCCTTTGAATTAATGTATCAAACATAGGTGACTGAAGAGCCACCTCTGAATCTGCATGGAATGATAATGAGCATCTTAAGTCCTATAAAACCAGAAAGCTCTTGCAAGCATATTCAAATGCAGTAGCCCAGCAGAGATAAACATTTAACTCTGATGTGGCTGTGAATCAATCTTGTCATTTTAGTTTACTAGTACTTATGTAGAAAGAAAAGGGAAAAGAAGAGGAACTTCTAACTCTAATCTGTTGCAGACCTCTGGGTCTATTCCTACTATGAATATTCTCTGCAAGGTGAATTCTCTTATGTACCTTTTACTTGTCTGGCCGTGTAAACAGTATACCTAAATATTTCTTCTGAAAACTGTTACATGACTCTCATTATTCCTGAGAAACACAAAAAAGTTTTAAAAGTTAACATTTTTATCATAAATTATACCAAAGATGTTACTTTTATAAATAAATTATTAAAAGCACAGGAAGGGCAAAATCATTATTTGCATCAACAAAGGTTCAGATCTTGCCAAGAGGTGAATTTCACCTTGGGATGGAGAAGAACAAGTACTGGCAACAATTGTCTGCTGGTTTAACTTTTCTGAAGTCAGAATGATTATATCACCAGAAACTTCAGCCTGTTACTTCTGAAATAGAGGGAAAATGATGTTATTTAGCAAAGTTAGTCAACAGCTATAAACCACTGCAAATGGACAGCTCTGCATTTGTTCTGAAGATTTTTAAATATCTCAGGTGGGGCAAAGTAAATCAGTAAAGGAGACTGTCTTGTCTTAGTTCCATCCTAAATGTCTAACTTGTCTGTGGACTGTGAGGAGACAAAAGTACTGCAGATCAGAATTCTGAAGTTGGAGAACAGGAGGATTACTGTCAGAAATTACTCCAAATTCCAACAGCTTACCTGAACAAACTTTATTATAACCAAGTATTCACTATGGAAAGCTGTGAAGGGAAAAAAAAAAAAAAAAGATAAACATTTAGTTGTGCTGGTATGTGCATGACATATGTATGGCAATACAATTTGCTGATAGGTTTGACTATAATAATTCACATAATAATAAATAATTCACAGTCCTGTAAATATGTTCTTACATGTCTAATATAGCTTCAGTATTTAATAATAAGTATTAAATCACCTAATGAGGCAATAAGTAGAACTGGTCTGAATTTTAAAAAATATGGATACAAGCCTGTAAACACCAAAGTGACAGTGAACTATTTCCAGACACAACTGGACACAGCTCTAGCTTTTATGATTTTTTTATTTAAAAAAGAACAGAGAATGAGAATATACCCACATATAAACTCCCAGTATCTTTCTTTCTCGTTTGAAGAACTAGATCAGAACTTCCAGCATTGTTTATAGACGGGACATAACTTTCTAGTGCTTCAACTTCTGCTTTCTTAGGCTTCATAATGGATAATCATGGAAAAATAAATTTGCTTTCCTGGAAATCTTCTTACTTGTGGGATAAGGGAGATATAAGAATTTTCATAAGTGTTTTTTGTCTGAAAGGAATGATCTAATGTTTCTTCAAGGAATCTTTAAAAATTAAAAACCATACCTATACACAAACATATTCGTATATCTGCTGATGGAGAAAGGTGACATGATTAACAATGTATAAGATCTGAATCTGCTATTACTTTCTTCAAATAAATGTGTATAGGAGTAGATGATTCATGCTGTGAAGTACAGGCTCCTTGGTTTCAAATACTTTCATTGGAACTTCTTTGCCTAGACATCAGGGTGTTGGGGTTATTTATTTATTTCTGTCTGAGTCAGAAGTTCTCAATAATGTTTCTGCTTAGTTGGCCACAAAAGTAGGAGACAAAGCTCCAGAAAAAAATTTTGAGAGCCAGAAATCAAATTACTGTCAGAAAAGAGAAAAATACGGAAAATCTAAACAGGGGGGATAGATAGCAAGATGCACAGACCTCATAAGTATTAATTCCCAAGAGATGGAAAATTCATAGGTTTGGTTAGTCAGTAAACGAACACCTACCAAATACCAGAATTTGTTGAAAACTGTAACTAAAAATTAATACATAAATGGAGGTGGAAACAATGCTCTCGCTGAAGACTAGAAAAGTAAACACATTTTATAAGCTTACATTTCAGGCAAAAGATAACGATCAAAAGAAGTATTGACCAAAGATGTGATAGGACTTATAAAGATTTGTAGATGTTAAAACAGGTATTCAGTTCATAGCAGATAAGAGGTCACAGACCTTGAGTCATCTTGTTCAGCCCTTTTTCCAAGGAAGAACCAACTGTCACTACAACATTTCTGGCCAGTGTTTGTCAACCTCTTCAAAAAGTACTCTGTTGATGGAAATCAAGATTTTTCATGGGCTATTTCACTGTTCCCACTAAAAGAAAGATTTTCACCTATTATTTCTCCTCCCATCACCAAAGGAATTTATTCCCTTCCTCTATGCAAGTACCTAAAAATTACTTGAACACTATTTTCACCTCTCACCATAAGTCTTCTCTACACTAAGAAAACCGAGTTCCTTCAGTCTTTTTTCATAGATCACAATTTCTAGACACAGAGTGTCAATAAGCATGAAGTCACCTATGAAGGGACAGAGGGATCTTGGATCTTTTTCAGAAGAGCTCTAAGAGCACTGTGCCTAGGTACTGGTTTTTGTCTATTTGACAGCCTCAGAAACTTTGTGAGTCTATTTATTTTTTTTAACTGTCTCTCTTGCTTCTAAAAGAATCTCTGGTTCCCTACAAGATGTCCTGAGTAATGTTCAGTTCAAATGGTGTCTAGAGAGTGAAAAATAGCATCTCCATCAGGTTTATAATCACCTTTATAATAAGGTGAGAACAGGGAGACTTCCTGATTAGTATAGGAGGTCTCTTCAAGCAGAAATGTGAGAGTGTACGCCTGACTACTTTGCTAGAGGAAGAAAGGTCAATTCGCAGTATAGTGCACGAAAGTATTGATGCTATGAGATATGGAATAGAAAAAGGAAATTTTACCTCATTATTTAAGGGGAATTTTTTTGAGAGCCCTCATAATATGTGTGTAATTCCGTTCTGCAAAAAGCTTCCTGATGATTGGCTTGTGATGATAGGATCCATAGTGAATAAGGCACAAAGTGAAAAGGAAGACTGCTGCATGGTCTAATTATGAATAAGGTCATAAAAATGGATTCTAGTCTTCAGAAAAAAGTTACAGCCAAGGCGCAAGTTTTAGGTTACCAACCAACTTAAAATAGAGGTTCACTTTCCAGCTTTACCATAGACTGCTGGCGTGATTTTGAGGTGAATACACTATTTCTGTGCCTTAGTTTTCCATTTACAATGACTCACCATGAGTCAGGAGTGGATGACTCAGAGGTTACGGACAGTACAGCTCCTATGGATTGAAATCAGAGACAGTTTGATAGGTACCTGCATGGTGTTTCCCAGAATATACAGGAGCCCTGAAGAATAGCAGTACATGTGCAGTGCAGTTCATGCAAGTCTGCTATAATTTCCTTTTTGCCTGAAGCTGGCTCCAGCATCCATATTGTTACAACCTTCAAACATTGGAAAAATGAAAATGATAATACTTCTTTTTCTGATTCATTTAATGTGTGACGTTGCCATGGTTTAACCCCAGCCAGCAACTAAGCACCATGCAGCCGCTTGCTCACTCCCCCACAGTGGGATGGAGGAGAGAATCAGAAGAGTAATAAGGGGAAAACTCGTGGGTTGAGATAAAGACAGTTTAAGTAAAGCAAAAGCCGCACACGCAAGCAAAGCAAAACAATGAATTAATTCAGCACTTTCCTCCGGCAGGCAGGTGTTCAGCCATCTCCAGGAAAGCAGGGCTCCATCACACGTAGCGGTTACTTAGGAAGACAAACGCCATCACTCCAAACATCCCCCCTTCCTTCTTCTTCCCCCAGCTTTATATGTTGAGCATGACATCATATGGTATGGAATATCCCTTTGGTCAGCTGGGGTCAGCTGTCCCGGCTGTCCCCTCAAGCTTCCTGTGCACCTCCAGCCTTCTCACTGGTGGGGTGGGGAGCAGAAAAGGCCTTGACTCTGTGTAAGCACTGCTCAGCAATAACAAAAACATCCCTGTATTAACAACACTATTTTCAGCACAAATCCAAAACACAGCCCCATACTAGCTACTATGGAGAAAATTAGCTATCCCAGCCAAAACCAGCACAGACGTTCTTCAGGCAATTAAATGAGCTACAGTTACAGTATTTGTATTTTGCACGGAACATAGTACAGTGGGGCTTCCGGTACAACTGTAGTAGAGTGTACAGCTGTAGTTGTAAAAACATAATTGACTTAATTTGCAATAAGCTTTGTGGCATTGTAGTGTACAAACTGGGTTCTTTTTAATTACTGTCTGTCCCTATTACCTCTTGCCTTTGAGTTTTGACATTCCCTCTGCCAACTCTGCAATTCCGTAAGAATTTCAAATATTGTGATTTAACTTAGGTATCTTCATCTAACTAAAACAATGATAATCATCTAGATACCACTATACTCCCTTTGAACTCCCACTTTGAACTCCTAAAAGTTCAAAAATTTAATTGAGAGACGAATATTCTGCAAAGACCCAATTGCCTCTATTTCCCTAATAACTTACGCCTCTCAGCACTACCATGTGGTTCACAACTTCACAAAAGCCAAAAAAAGCAGATGGTCTGGATTCCCTTTTTCATACCTTCTCCCCATTAACATATATCAATGAGAATCTCTTCCTGAATATGGACACTCCCTCTGAAGCACTGACATGTTGAAGAAAGGTCATATACTACCTGTTTGTGTCAGACTTACTGAGTGCCTCCAGTTTTAGTCCATTACTCCAAAATCTCTTGTCATTAGTTATCATTTGCATTAAATACAAGATGAAATGGAAAGCCATCCAAATATTAAAATAAGGCATTGATTTCTGGAAACCAGATGTAAAATTAAATTTTGCAGCATGCATCATCCCAACTAGCTATTTAATTAGGCTAATTCATAACACATCTGTCCTTGCTTGTGGGCTTAGATATGAATGGTACTAAACAGATAATTAATTGGCCAAACTTTTATTAAATTTACCTCTTTCAGATCCAAAGCCACAGCACAACAATCTCCACTGTTAGCAGGAAAGCATGTGTTTCCTTTCTATGCCACTGGGTGATAGATGGCAGACCCACATGTACAGCCACTGCTGCTGGGTTACAAAATGCTACCCTACCATTATGGTCTTGGTGTCCAAGGCTCCCCAGCAGGTCTGTAAGGAAGTGCATCATGGTTAGTTATAGTTTGCCATAAAACAAAACTAATTTCAACTTTTAATATTAACTTTGCAGCTGAAACCATTTCCCAATGGAACAAAAAATACAGGTAGCATTGACCTCTAATTGCATTAAGATTGAATTTAAGTTATTTCTTACAATGATGCATTCCTGAGCTTCCACTAGCTGGGGAAGCTGTGTGACTTCTAATCTCTCTAACACAAATGAAAGCAAGCTTCTTTCTTTGCATTGTAGAAAAAAACTATATACAGCAGCACTGCCATCTTCTGCTTGCTTTCTTTCATGCATGCAAGTACTATGCTTATATTGCAAAGCAACAACCAGGAAGGTGCATTTTTCTGCTAGTAGGTATCCGAGGCAATAACATTTTCTAATACTCAGAGATAACATATGTCTGGAGTTCCACAGATGTGGGGGGTTTTCATACGTGAACTTTTTCTAGGCATAGAAAAGGACTGCAGACATTTGTCCAGGATTTCTAAGGTATCGCATCCCAGCCAGAGTAATAGGTCAAAAATCCCAGGCAAATATGTACATTTGTCTACTATGTGCTGTCCACTTATTAACCCTGTTGAATATGCTCAAGTATAGTTGATCTGTACATAAATGTACACATTTGAACAGATCTAACATATTCCTTGTGGTCTGCATGAGTACAGCAAGTCCAAAGCATGAATGATCCATGTGCATAGGACTCATTCAATGCAGTGAGGGTATATTTGATCATATGCAAGCATTTGTGTGGTCCATATGCAGTAGGTCCAACAGGTCCCAGATATATCACATATGCTCTTGATCTGAAGTTTCCTGGAGGTGCTGTACATGAGCACATAAGCAAGATAGAAAGCTGGAAGACCTACTTGAGATATTTCCTTTAAAAGGGTGAAGGTATAGTAAATTATATTTTTCTGAACTGAAGTTGCCAGCACATTGAGTCCATATGGCTCCAGGGACCCCCCACACATTAAGGAAGCAGATCTGTACAAGTTTGCCACACAGTACTAGAAGATGCATTGTTGGATGAGCTTTCAGCATAAACATTAGTTATGAGTTTGATTCTATCAAAAAAACTGAAAAGGGAGAGAATTTCACTCTACGACTTTATCCTGTTGGGACATGTCCTTTGGATTTTTCACCCTGTGGAGGCACAGAGTGTCATTGGCAATTATGAGCCTCCCTCTTCCACGCAGTGAGGTATGAAATGACTTCTGGCAAGTGAACAAGTCTTAATTGTTTTTTCTGCTTACAGCATTGTAGTTAGATATTCCAGTCTCTGCTTTACTCAAGATTTTGATAGACTGAGTTGCACTGATAACTAATCTTTCACCTGTCCCTGATAAGAAGCATGATAACACTGATGCATGCCTATCTTTATGAAAACGTGAGACCATAGATGAGGTGAGCAGGTGTTTTCCCAGAATACATAGTTAGACTCACAGTAATACCATGGTATCAGTTTATTGCTCATCACTACCTGGGTGAGGACAGTTTATGCCTCTGAAAATATTCGTATGTATGCCAATCCCTGGTGCAGGGTCCCTTGCAGTCAGTCACATGTGCTCACTGGACTCTCTCTGCTGTGCTGATGTGTTATGGACCCTATAGACTAAACCTGGTCCTGCTTACTGATTCAGTTCTGGTACTAACATCAGCACCAACTTGATCGAGCATTGCTCCCTCAGTAAG
>NW_010529009.1:0-804 GCF_000687285.1 Phaethon lepturus | reverse complement strand
CCAGGCTCCAGCATGCTGGTTGTTTTCCTGGTTGTGTTGTCGCTATGGACTAGCCTGGTCTGCCGTGGGACTGTATGTGGCCTTTGCTGCTGTCACTGGACAGGATCCTGACTTAACTTCCTGGTTTGGTATTGGACTTGTGTTGTCACCGTGGGCTTGCCTGGTGATTTGGACTTGTAGCCACCTCTGGGGCTGCCCCAATACCTTACTCTAGAGGTGAGAGAGGTTCTGCTGGCCTGGAGATCCCTACTCCTTGAGGAGCAGCCAGCTCTCACTGTGCCTAGACTGGTAAGCAATCTTTCAGCCTGCTTCTAGATCTGGCAGAAAGCAGTGTAGATCAGCCCTGGTGTGTCAATATGATGATAGGCAGTTTTTGTTTTGGTGGGGTTTTTTTGTTTTGGTGGGGTTTTTTGGGGGGGGGCGGGGGGGAGAATGTTGGTTGTTCTTTGAAATCATGTTTTGGAAAATCAAGGTCTCTAGTTTAGCACAAAGATCTGAAAATAGCTGTATTATAAAACCTATTGAAAGTATTGGCATCACCTTGCTTGGATAGGTTGGAGCCTGAGGATCAATACTGTTTAAGGGAAGTCTGTCTTTTGAGTCTTGAGAGGCTTAAACTGGCTCTGTATGCAGTAACAACTCCAGAACCAGGTGTGCTTGGCTAATTATCTTAGGCTGAATTGATTACACTGGGTGCTGTGCTACCCAAACGCAACTGCATCCATTTGGATGCAGACTGGCAGAGTCAGCACAGTACATGGTCTCACACTACATGCGCTGCCCAGCTTAGGCCACATGCCATAG
>NW_010529008.1:48254-52398 GCF_000687285.1 Phaethon lepturus | reverse complement strand
AGTGATTCTGTGAGTCTGTGATTCTGTGAAAAACGTGGTGGAAAGAAGTGCACATGTCATTTTTATTTTCCATCTGGAGGTGGACAACTGACATGAAGGGAGGCTAGAGATAGGAGGACATCCAACTAACATTTGGACTGCTCGCACAATAAACAGTGCTGCAGTATGGCTTAATTATCAGAAAAGCAAGAAAAACCATTCATGCCATTAAAGCCAGGGATAGGAGTTCTCACTGAATTCCATGAGATACATTTTCACCCTGAATATAAAACATTTCATGTTTATAATTGAAACAGAAACCCAAACCTCTAATTAAAAATTACATTATTTCCAAAAACCATTCCCTTCATTTCAGCCTATGACTGGAACAAAGCATTGTTTTGCTGTTGTTGCCTTTAGCTTGAAACATCTTTTAAATTAACTACTCCTTTGAGGACTTTCCTATATTGTAACAGGAATTTTTCAAGTTACTAACACATTTCAAAACAAAATTGATGATAGTGAACACAATATACCATCAGCCAATATATGTTGAGTGATATTTTTTCTTCATTTTTTTGTTCTTTTTCTTATGAATACCAGATGATAGCTTTGTACATGTAACCCACATTTAAAATTTCATGTTTAAGAATGAAAGTTTCTGTCTGAACATATGAATATATATATGCTTCATTGCTTCTGCCTGATCTTTTCATTGCTTCTGGACACTGATGTTAAGATGGAAGACTCCAGTATCCAGACCACAAGACTATATTCAATGAGGCTGGATTTAACTGCTTCCCCTGCATTATACTTGCTGTTTGAACTTAGGTGAGTCATCTAATTATACTGTGTTTACAAAATGTAAAGAAGTAAAAGGACAGCCAGTTATCAGTTGGTAATTTTTTTCACTCTTCATGTGAAAATTGGTAAGGTAATTAACCTTCTTTGCTGAGATCATTTTTTTGTCATGAAGATACCCCTGAAGGATAAATTACTTATCTTGGGGTTGTGCCATCCTTCTTCAAAGTTGTTGAAATTTTTGATATAAACATCTGAATATATATAAAAAAATACCAATGTACATATAAAAGACAGTCCCTAAACCTTATTTTTATGGCTCAAAAGGCAATTGAAACTTCCTCTTCTACTATGCTGAATTCTTAAAGTGATTCTTCATGTATTTGCAATATAAGAAAATTCTGTGGAGGGAGAAGAAGGATTTAGAATAAGAACATTGCCACAATAAATATAATGTACCCATGATTAAATTGAGTTTAGAAATTAGGAGGAGATCAGCCAGTGGAAAGGTCTATAGCAGCTGTCAGCAGAGTCTCTTGGGGTGGTTTAGAGTATCTGTTATTGATCTCCAGGCATGACCTGTTTATTCTATTAGAATAAAGGAAATGAGGAAGAGTGGCTTTAGGGGGATGTTAATATATCTGTTAATATATCAGGCAAGACTGAAGGAAAATATTGCTATTCTTAACCATGGCCTGTTATTTCTGAATGTGATAGATTACTGATGAAATAATCACTGAAAGTGCAAGACATGTAGTCTTTGGGTCAAATCTAAAACATACCAGTAAGTGTTCAGTAGTAGAAAAGAATAAAAAGCTTGTGTTGAATAGCTGAGTCTATTCAGTGTATTCTTCCCTTTATCTTAAAGAAATTTTGGTACAAAGATTTTTTTATTACAGTGGGAATATAGACTGAGTCATAGAGAATATTTAGTGAAAGCAACTGAAGTACAGAGCTGTGGCTGTTCGATGTGGGAAGTGGCTTGGGAATTAAAATTAGAGGTATCCAAAGCTTTGGGGTAAATGTATCCTTCTGTCTAAACCCACTAATCATTAACTCACCGCTATAAATTGCTCCAGACCATGAAGGTTAATCATGTAAGTGCTCTTTTTTGTTAAGAGGGTAAAAAAGAAGTTTCAGGTGGCAGCTGATCCCATCCTCTGATATGAGACTCAGGGAGACGATTTGAAAACCTTCTGAGTTCACTGGTGATTTCCAGTTGCTTCTGCAGTGGTCATGGGTGGCCAGGGTGCATAACTGCTCTTTAGATACTTCCTCACTTGCCTGTGAAAATGTGCTCTGGTTTATATATATATAAGTGTCCTGGTTTCAGCCAGGATGGAGCTGGTTCTCTTCGCAGAGGCTGGTGCGGGACTGTGTTTTGGATTTGGGATGAGAAGCTGTTGATAACGTGCTGATGTTTTGGGTTGCTGCTGAGCATCAGGGTACATTGTGCACCGGTGTCCACTAAAGCCTTATATGTATATTATATAGCACATATTTGAGATTGGTATGCTTTGCAATTAAAAACTACTTCAAACTCACTGTGCATCTCCCTACTTCAGAACCACCTTGTGACTGTATTTCATTGAAGAACTATTTTTATTTCCTTTCTTCCTCTGCTTCTTTAAAAAAACCCCACATCTGTAAGCTTTAACTTCTGTAGCATTTCAACAGCAGTGCATATTGATTTGTTTTTTCTTGTACTTAATTTATTAACACTTAATAGCAGTGTTTCCTAAATATTCTGCTTTCCATGGTGTCGATTTTCAGCCCTTTTCTTGTTTTTTCTTGTTTTAGATAAAAACTATTCTGAAGTCTTCAGAGGAAATTGAACAAGGGTTTCTTGCTAACTGTACCTTTAGCCACAAATCATGTTGCACGGAAGCAGAACAGTAAGACACAGGACTTTGACAGACAGCAGTAGCAGTGCTCCCTCTTAACAGTATTCCCATTGTTTAGTGATGAATCCCTTTCTCAGGGAGTTATTGAAAGCAGCAAAACCAGCTATCTTCCTTCAGTACTCTAAATCAAATCGATGCTTTTAACAAGATTAACTCTGAATATGGAGCTTTGCTGATTCAGTTAAAGCTCTGAAAGAAAGGATTGTCACTAATTTGCTTGATTTTAGACTCACAGAAAAAAAGCAGCTATGCTATGAGCATCCTCAGACTTTATCATTGATGGAGAATATACCTTCTTCTCTAACTACAGATATATAATCCCTGACACTTCCAAAATCTGTCACTCCTCAGCACAGGGATATTTTTAGCAAAAATGTTCAGTACAGAAGCAGAGCTATCTTCAAGCAACACTAAGGAAGGGAAGTAGCCTGTTATTCAAAATTGTACGGGAAGACTGGAGCTCCTCTGCTCCCAAACGTAGCACAACAGTTTCAGCACTGCCTTGCACCAACACAGCCTTCCAGCTTCTGGTTGGATTCATCGTCAGCCGGTTCACAGCACTGACAGACAACCTTTACATGAAATGGGAGAAAAGCTTCTATTGCTTCTAGCCAGAAACTAAGCTTCCAAGGATGGTAGCTCTAGCTCAAATTTCTATGGACACACATCTGTTTCTGGGTGCAGGAAGACTGATGGAAGCAGAAGTCCCAAGCAGCAGGAGGCTGTGCCTGTGAGTCACTTTTATATGTAGCCCAAGGAGGATCAAATAAATGTGACCTAAAAAGATCACTTACTACTACTAACATTACTGTAATTAGGTAGTTGTTAATAACAAGGAGATAGAGAGGTTTAAGGATAGCTACAGACTTAATCTTGAAGAGATAAAGAAACCACAGCCATGACTCTGTCTCATGCACATGTGGGCATGGAAAAGACTGTCATAAGGCTCGTTGCAGCAGTCCTTCAAAATCTCCCAGCACAGCCTCTCTTTTTCTTGTCTGGATTACACAAAGGACTAGAAGTAATTTGTTTCTCCTGAGGTCAGGCTGGTCTGTGACTGCAGATGAGGGAGGAAGTCTATATCTGAGTGGGTCATACTTAACTAATAAAAATCATTACGTTTTTGATGAAATAATCCCAACTGCTCTCTTCTTCAAGAAGCAAAATTAACTAATTGGCTTCAATCTGAGATTTGAAATGCATTGAAATTGATAAGAGGAAGAAATACTGGACCACTGACCCCTTCACACTTTCCAGACCTGACTTTTAGATAACATAAATCAGAGCAGTCCTCTTGTCAGAACTGTGCTAATTTACCTGGACTCATGGTACTTTCATTTTGTTTTTTTTTTTTTCGTTTATATCTATTTTTGGCAGCTGTATTTGCTCTGCTATTGTTGTAAGCATCTCTGGTGCCACATCGGGTATTCTTACCCCAGCCTTACTGAAATATCACCCAT
>NW_010529008.1:0-48223 GCF_000687285.1 Phaethon lepturus | reverse complement strand
TTCACATTTCTATCCTGTTTTGCTCCTAACACAGCGAACCGGTTACATTCAAGAGGCTATATGGGCTCCCTCTGGTGGCTAATTGACCTTAACCATCTCAGAGCCGCTTTTCCAGAAAACCTTAGTGAATGAAGATACAACTTTGGTAGAGAAAGACGGGGATACTTTAATTAAAAGTGGTGTTTGGGTTTTTTGATCATAAGAAACAGCAAACGAAGAAATTACCACCAAAAGCAGTCTAGGTATTCCCTGAGGCCAGGAGATTTTATTCTTTTGTACTTAGATTTAACACAACCTCCATTAACATGGGGAAAACTGTCCCCACATGATCAAAAGGTTGGTTCAAGAAGTGGGATTTATTCCCAAATCTACCCAGATACTCCATTGCAGCCTTCCAGTTGCTGCAGAAAGATGAGATGAACAACAGTAAAACACATGTGGTATAAAATGAGAGGGACAATGGCATAAAGGTATCAGTGCTTTGTGTCTGGCTACAGCAGCTAATCAAATTTCTTCATCCCAGTCCTTGCAATTGATGTACAGTCAGAGCACTGTGATACTAACTCAGTCATCACTTGCTCTACAGTGCTGGCAATGGGGAGCCCATCTTGGTGGGCTCGAAATCCTCTTGCGGTCCCACACTATATCATGTCATAACAATAAACAGTTTAGAAACTGGTAAGATGATGTTAAAGTCACATTTGTCTCTTTTGCTTTCCCTGTAAGCCAGATTCTCTGAGTTACCTGAGAACAGACGATAAGGAAGCATGTAGATAACCATCAAATTACTCTGGGTTTACCTTGATATGACCAGAAGGAGAATGTGGCCCTAGAGAGAGCAAGAGAGATTAAATATGTGTAGACATATGTATGCATACAATCACACACACATAAACATAATTTCTTCTAATTTCTTAAATATTTGAGTATGAAACTAACACTGTGTAAATATCTTTTTTACATTTAAATATAAAACACAGAAATATAAAGTTTACCTTGTTGTAATGTATTAACTGTTGATTTTAGCACAGATAAAACCATTCCAGAAAAACCATAATGACATCACATCCAACACAGTCATTGGTATGATTAATGTTTTTCTAGCTTCCCACTTATTTACTTATTTTTCCACCAACATCAGATTTTTTACCTAGCTGACTTTTTCTTTCTCTGACTTAGCAGCTTTTGCTCAGCTCTAGGACTTAGTGCTCTATTTTTAGAATGGCTATTTTCTTCTAGAAGAAGTAGGCACTTGAAAAGACTGCTGTTGCATTTCAATAAAAAACCGTGGTGGCAGGGTCAGCAGGTGAGATGAAGCCTACAACCTTCAAAGATGACCTGTAACACAAGGTACACTGTGGAAATGCGAGAGGTCAGAGTTCCTACTTGGAAAATCAGAGGCAGGGTAGCCAGGGAGCTGGTAATTTTATCACACTGAGCTTACATCCTGATGCCACTTAAAACTAAAGAAGCTTAAAAGCTCCTCTGGCTTGAGTCAGGTGGTGATAGTTTTCAGGGATTCTTGACAGCTGAAGATCAATAAATGGTAGAGCAGTGAGAACACCCTGTATCTGTTCCTGCTCTCTGCCTGGGAGTATGAAGTCATGTGAGTGGGGGCTTGGTGCCTTCTTGATGCTGCCTTAAAGCTTCTCTGTGCTGGGATTTCACAAGGCATGATGTTGTGCTCCCTCCTGTTGTACTGCTGTTCCTAAAACATGTAATAAGAGCTGCCACTCCCTTGGTTTGGCCAAAGTGTCTGTCTTTGGCTACTGCCTGGAGAGACAGTGCTATGTAGGGGTATCTGTCTCTGTCGTGCTCTCCCAGCTTCTGGTTCCTCAGGAATTTCTGACCTGGGTTGCATCTGGGCTGCTCTTAGCAGCTACTAATGACCTAGTCTTCATTAATTTATTGCTGTTCTTGTTTTCAATCTCCTGATCTGGTTAGCTTTCACCATATCCCATTGCAAAATGTTCCAGAGCTTAGTTGTGCTTTTTCCAAATGTACTTTCTTTGGTTTCATTAAAAAAATAAATAATACAAAGCAAGGGAACCAGCTGTGATACTTGTTTACAGAGTCAAATTCATTCTCCTATGAATAAAACAACATGTAAATCATAGATTTCAATCCACTCTTTCAGGTAAATGATGCATATTATTAAAAGTTGATGAGTTCGTAACAGGTGAATAGATAGCCTTGTAGTACCAGGTTGCAATTTTTAAAATGAAAAACCCATGTCTTTTCACTCTGAAGTAATTCTACTGAAAACAATGCTATGAAATAACACGTGAAAAAGAAAATAGAGTGCATGCTTGTCTTCTGTATTTTGTACTGCTCCATGTCTCCAGTATTAATACAAAGGCAGCAATAGCTTTTACTGCACCTTAAAAAATTTAGATATTGACATGTCTGGATCCTTTTTTCTCTGTTGCTCTCAAAGAAGTTGTGAGATTATATTGTTAAATTCATAATATTTTTCTACCTTTATGGACAGGTTTGAATTTATTGGGACAGTAGAAAGGGCAGCAAAGAACACGGAGATTTATTTTCCCACTCAAATCCATTAATAACGTCCTCTCTTTCTCTGTTGCAACATCAAGAACTACTGAATGTGTGCCGTTGTGCTAGTTTCCTTACCGTTTTAGAAATGTATGTTGGAAGCCAGAGAAAAGAGAGCATGCAGTTTTCTCCTTTTTTACCCTTCACTATGAGCGTCTCCACTTGTTACATCCTCGTGGCGGAAGAGGACAGATCCTTATGCTTACACTGGAACTACAACGATGCCAGACTGCAAAAGGAAAATGTTAAAGGTTTTGGGGGGTTATTTTTTTTCCCAAAGTCTACAAGTCACACATTGTGGCAGCCCTGGGAATTCAGTCTGTGTCTTTCATCCACACATCTTCTGCTTTAATCAGATTTTCTTTTGTTTCCTCTGGGCTCTCAGTTTGCTAGCTTTAAATAATACATGAAAATTCACATGCAATCTCAGTGGGACCACTCTTCTAATACTACGAAAAATTGAACCTGTTTTCCGTATGTCTCTCTAGTAGATGTTTTGGAGACTAGTCTCTTACTGTAGATGCTTGAATTGCAAGTAGAAATCATGTACTGTTATCTACCAGGCAAGCTGCACCCCTTTCATTTCGGTTCAGATATTGAAGCTCCAAGACACCTGAGCATGCCAGGTTTAAAGACAAACATCTGCTTAAGTTCTCTGCTAAGTCAGACCTTGGTAGCATTCAAGGATTTCCTAAAGCATTTCCAAATAGTCATCCTAGGTCTGACATCCTGTGCCTCTACTAGGCATGGCACTGGGAACCCAGTCTCCCACATCTGATTGCTTGGTGGCCAGACATGTGATTGATTACAAGACCATCACCCTACTATTGCCCTACTGCGTGATGCCTCCACCTGCAGGAGGCATCATGATCTTGGGCTCTCATCCTGTTAGGGGACTTCAACCACCCCAACATCTGCTGGAAAAGTAGCACAGCAAGCTGTAGGCAGTCAAGGAGACTCTTGGAATGTGTGGAGGATAACTTCTTAAGTAAGGTAATAAACAGCCCTACCAGAGGGAATGTGATACTGGACCTGTTGGTCACCAGCGCAAATGAGCTAATTGGTGATGCCAAAATTGGAGGCAGCCTGGGCTGCAGTGATCACATACTGGTGGAGTTTGCAGTCCTGAGGGTTATGGGGCAGGCAAAGAGTAAAGTCAGCACCCTGAATTTTAGGAAAGTAAACTTCCAGCTCTTCAGGGAGTTAGCCAATAAACCCCCTGGGAAACTGCCCACAGGGACAAAGGAGGAGGACAGAGCTGGTGGATCTTTAAGGACGCTTTCCATAGAGCTCAAAAGCTCTTCATCCCCAGGGGTAATAAATCAGGAAAGGAAGGCAAGAGACTGTCATGGCTGAGTTGAGACCTGCAGGGCAAACTAAAGGGCCAGAAGGAAATGCACAGACAGTGGAAGAAGGGACAGGTATCCTGGGATGAGTGCAGGGATGCTGCCTGGTTGTGTAGGGATGGGGTCAGGAAAACCAAGAAGCTGCTGGAGCTAAACTTGGAAAGCGATGTAAATACTAAAAAGGGCTTCTACAGGTATGTCAGCCAGAAAAGGAAGGTCAAAAAAAGCGTACCCCTCGCAATGAGCAAGACTTGCAAACTGGTAGCAACAGGCGAGAAGAAGGTTGAGGTGCTCAATGACTTCTTTGCCTCAGTCTTCACTGGCAGTCTCTCTTCCCACATGTCCTGGTTTCAGCTGGGATAGAGTTAATTTTCTTCATAGAAGCTAGGGTGAGGCTATGTTTTGGATTTGGGATGAAAAAATGTTGATAACTTGCTGATGTTTTCCGTTGTTGCTAAGTAGTCAAGGACTGTCAGGCTTTTCATGCTGGCCTGCCAGCAAGAAGGCTGAGGGTGCGCAGGAAGCTGGAGGGGACACAGCCGGGACAGGTGACCCAGGCTGGCCAAAAGGAAATTCCATACCGTATGATGTCATGCTCAGTATATAAAGCTGAGGCAAAGAAGAAGGAAGGTGTGGAGGGATGTTTGGAGGGATGGTGTCTGTCTTCCCAAGAAATCATTATGCGTGATGGAGCCCTGCTTCCTTGGAGATGGCTGAACTCCTGCCTGCCCATGGGGAGTGGTGAATGGATTCCTGGTTTTGCTTTGCTTGTGTGCACGGTTTTTGCTTTCCCTGTTAAACTGTCTTTATCTCAAACCATGAGTTTTCTCACTTTTACAATTCTCTCCCCCATCCCACTGTGGGGGAGTGAGCGAGTAGCTGAGTGGTGTTTAGTTGCTGGCTGGGGTTAAGCCACAACACTACACCTCTCGAGGGGATGGACAGCAAGAAGGGGACTGGAGGACAAAGTACCTTCCATTATAAGAGAAGATCAGGTTTGAGACCACCTGAGGATCCTAAACATGCACAAGTCCATGGGACCTGACGAGATGCATCCCAGAGTCCTGGGAAAATTGGCTGATGTAGTTCCCAAGCCACTCTCCATGATATTTAGAAAGTCCTGGCAGTCAGGTGAAGTCCTTGGAGACTAGGAAAAGAGTAACATTGCATCCATCCTTAAAAAAGCTAGCAAAGAGGACCCTGTGGAACTACTGACCTCTCAGCCTCCCTCTGCCTGGGAAGATGAAGGGATTGAGAGCAGCCCTGCCGAGAAGGACTCAGGGGTACTGGTGGATGAAAAGCTGGACATAAGCTGGCAATGTGCCCTCGCAGCCCAGAAGGCCATCCATGTCCTGGGCTGCATCAAAAGAAGCGTGACCAGCAGGTCAAGGGAGGTGATTCTCCCCCTCTACTCCACTCTCTTGAGACCCCAGCTGGAGTCCTGTGTCCAGCTCTGGAGACCTCAGCACAAATGGAAACATTCAAGGTCAGTTGGACAGGGCTCTAAGCAACCTGGTCTAGTTGATGATGTCCCTGCTCATTGCCAGAGGATTGGACTAGATGACCTTTAAAGGTCCCTTCCAATCCAAAGACTATGATTCCATGATTCTTTAATCAGTTTACTGATCTCTGAGTACTGTAATGGTCATCCATTCTAAAGGGGCTTCACAGGCCCAAATCTTGATTCATAAAGATGCCAACTTGAGAGAAAACAGATCTTTTTCCAGGGAAGAATGAAGTTTACATGCTAACAAAATAACATAATTAAAAACATTAACATAAAAATCAAATTAGAGATAATTTTACTAGACCTTTTTAGGTCTTTTCCAACCCAAACTATTCTATGATTCTATAATAATTGTGACCAGGCTTTTACATCAAACTTTCTGCCAAATATTGGCTTATTTCACAAAATCATAGAATCATAGAATCATTAAGGCTGGAAAAAACATTTAAGATCATCAAGTCCGATGTCAACCTAACACTACCATGCCCACTAAAACATGTCCTGAAGTGCCACATTTACATGTTTTTTGAACATTTCCACGGATGGTGACTCTACCACCTCCCTGGGCAGCCTGTTCCAATGCTTGACCACCCTGTTGGTGAAGAAATTTCTCCTAATATTCAATCTAAACCTCCCCTGGCACAACTTGAGGCCATTACCCTCTTGTTCTGTCACTAGTTACTTGGGAGAAGAGACCAACACACCTCACCATAACCCCCTTTTAGGTAGCTGTAGAGAGCAATAAGGTCTCCCCTCAGCCTCCTCTTCTCCAGACTGAACAACCCCAGTTCCCTCAGCCACTCCTCATAAGACTTGTCCTCCAGACCCTTGGTCATCTTCGTTGCCCTTCTCTGGACACCCTCCAGCAACTCAGTTTTCTGATCTCAAAAGGCACCATTTCCTCAAGTTCTGCTGAGTGCGAGGTAGCAGAGCATGGGCGAGCTTGCCCAATAATTTACCTACAATCGGCAGTTCTAGTGAGACTTTTTAATGTCATGCTCCGGCAGCTTTATACCATTTTGTTTTGAATTTGAACATAAAGTCAGATCTCCTGTCTTAGACAGACACAGATTTTGCATACGTAAGGCTCCCTCTTTGAATGTGATTCTGTTTTAAAATCCTCAGTCTTACAGATCTGACATCCACACAAGCTCTGAATGAGAAAACAGCGAAGGAAAAGGTCTACTTTTAAAATGTGATGTCTCGAAGTCTCCTCACAATTGGTGTTGAAAGGCTTGTAATGGGACCAACTAGTTCATAGCAAAGTTGAAGGGAATATTGGGAGATCTTGAATTGCATGTATGTATGCAGTAACAGAGAGCGCGAACTGCCTTTACATGCTGAATACCCTGTGTTTGTCTGTTTAAGTATCTTAAAAGTGGATGAACAGGAATTCACCTGTTCATTTAGTCCAGATAGGTATCTATTTTCCTATCAAATGGTGAGATTGAAATAAAAGCAACGTAGAAATTCAAACTGCAATTTAAAGTAAAGCAAATAATTTCTTATTTTTTACAACATCTGTATTTCATAAGTTTATTTTGTGAAAGACACATGATTTGATATAAACCACTGTAATACTCCTTGAAATATGTTTTTAGTTGAAACTGCTCTAATTTCAATCTATGCTTTGACATTTACATTAATTTCCATCATGGCTGCTATGAAAAACCCACACAACCAGTAACTACATTTGCATGACCACAAATTTCACAGAGATCAGGTATCATAATCTTATTATGGCTCTAGTAAACATATGTTCAGGTCAATACTCTAAAAGGTAAAATCCTTACTACACTCAATTCAGCAGATTATAAAACAGAAACTGCGAACTTTGAACTTTTTCATTATTTTTAAAAATTTAATTACTTCTAGCATCACTGGCAAAACAGCAAGGTGCATATCCAAATGTTCCTTCTCTATGTGTGCAGGTCCTAGAGCCTTACTGCATAATTGGCCTCATGTCTTACTATTTCTGATGTAAAATTGGCTAATCATTGGCCTCAATCCTCAGTGCTTCCAAGCTATTCCTTTTCTTCTCTCTTGGCACATCCAGAGGTTCCTGACATGTATTTAAGTGGGATTTTGACTATGCTCTCTCTTTCTGAGGTATTTTTACATTCAAAGCTACCTCATCAGTCCAAACTACTTTCCATTGCATCATATTTTAACTGCAGAGTCATTTAGTAATGACTTGCCAGGAATGCAATTTATAAATAAAAATGTTAGAATGAATAAGATTAAGAGCAATGTTACCTTCCCACTCAAAAATTTCTGATCACATGTGTCTGTCAAAGGAGAAAAAATAGAATCATAGAGTCATAGAATAGTTTGGGTTGGAAGGGACCTTTAAAGGTCATCTAGTCCAATCCCCTGGCAATGAGCAGGGACATCTTCAACTAGACCCAGGTTGGTGAGACCCCCGTCCAGCCTGACCTTGAAAGTTTCCAGGGATGGGGCAGCTACCATCTCTCTGGGCAACCTGGGCCAGTGTTTCACCACCGTCGTCAAAAATTTCATCCTTATATCTTGTCTGAATCTACCCTCTTTTAGTTTTAAACCACTACCCCTTGTCCTATTGCAACAGGCCTTGCTAAAAAGTCTGTCCCCATCTTTCTTCAAAAATGTTAGAATGAATAAGATTAAGAGCAATGTTACCTTCCCACTCAAAAATTTCTGATCACATGTGTCTGTCAAAGGAGAAAAAATAGAATCATAGAGTCATAGAATAGTTTGGGTTGGAAGGGACCTTTAAAGGTCATCTAGTCCAATCCCCTGGCAATGAGCAGGGACATCTTCAACTAGACCCAGGTTGGTGAGACCCCCGTCCAGCCTGACCTTGAAAGTTTCCAGGGATGGGGCAGCTACCATCTCTCTGGGCAACCTGGGCCAGTGTTTCACCACCGTCGTCAAAAATTTCATCCTTATATCTTGTCTGAATCTACCCTCTTTTAGTTTTAAACCACTACCCCTTGTCCTATTGCAACAGGCCTTGCTAAAAAGTCTGTCCCCATCTTTCTTCTAAGCCCCCTTTAAGTACTGGAAGGATGCAAAGGATGCAACAAGGTCTCCCTAGACCCTTCTCTTCTTCAGGCTGAACAACCCCAACTCTCTCAGCCTGTCCTCACAGGAGAGGTGTTCCATCCTTCTGATCATTTTGGTGGCCTCCTCTGGACCCACTCCAACAGGTCCGTGTCTTTCCTGTGCTGAGGGCTCCAGAGCTGGACGCAGGACTCCAGGTGAGGTCTCACCAGAGTGGAGTAGAGGGGCAGAATCACCTCCCTCAACCTGCTGTCCACGCTTCTTTGGATGCAGCCCAGGACACAGTTGGCCTTCTGGACTGCTAGGGTACATTGCCAGATCATGTCCAGCTTTTTATCCACCAGTACCCCTGAGTCCTTCTCGGCAGGGCTGCTCTCAACCTTTTCATCTCCCAGCCTGTATTAATACCAGGGGTTGCCCCAATCCAGGTGCAGGACCCTGCCCTTGGTCTTGTTAAACCTCATGAGGTTCACATGGTCCATTCCTCAAGCTTGTCCAGGTCCCTCTGTATGGCATACCATTCCTCAGGCATGTGAACCGTACCACTTGGCTTGGTGTCATCTACAAACTTCTGGAGGATGCACTCGATCCCACTGTTTATGTCATTGACGAAGATATTAAAGAGTACTGTTCCCAGTACTGAACCCTGAAGGACATCACTCATTACCGATCTCCATCTGGACATTGAGAGATCAAAATATCTTTCATATCTCATTATTTGAGCTTTCCTGTCATTAACATGTACATTACCTGCTTATCTGCTTTTTCACAGTTTTGAGTCTATGAAACCACACTTTGAATGCTTCCCTTTACTGGTTGTTTTTTTTTCCAAACCGAGATCAGATTTCATATTCACATACGGATAAGGTATTTGACATAAAATATGTGGACTTTTTTTCTAGATTTATAGTTTTCCCGTTTCTCATTATTCACTAGCTAAACAGTCCGTATTCCACCTTGATTTTTCTCTCCAGGAAGAAAATTTTGGTAGTTATATGCAGTATATATTTTTAACATGACAAGTAGAGCCATAGATAGACTCTTGCAAACACAGGCAGAAAGTAAGAAGTGGTCATCTTCTTCCTTTCACGTGTATATTAGGTGATCTGCATTGCTACCTAATTTCATACAGTGAACAGCTGTTCTCGTTGCTCAGCCTTTAAAAGTGACTCTTGATTAAAGCCACTTAAACTTTCACATGGTTTCAGGAGCATGTTTAAAAACTGTAACTGTATTTAACAGGGAAGAAATACAGCTAGTGCAGTTTGTTTGCTGAGGATTTGTCTGACAGTGCATGACACGTGATACTTCTGAAATCACCCAAGCAAATTTGTTGCTGGAAAGGATACTGCTTTGGAAAGCCTTTTTATTTGAAGCTGCAAATTATCTGGTTTTGTAACTTTAGATAACTTGTTTTATATACAAATTAGAAGCACACTGTTTCTGAAGAAGAAATGATCTTGAGAAGGTCACAGCATTGCTTGAAACAATGCCTTGTGTTTCAAGGGATAGCCAAAGTTAGACAGGTCAGCCTTGATCAGTGATGGTGTGAAACAAGTGCACAAAAGATTATGGAAATCTATCCTCTTCAGTCCATTTTGGAGATGGACATTTAACACCCGTGATCAAGCCATGGTAAATTTTATGATGGAAGTCCCACCTGTTGAAGTTTTATTTGTTGCTTCCCATGGGACAGGATTGTGGATGAAGGTCACAAGGTATTAACAATGATGGGGAAGAGAAGCAGATTTTGCCTTCTTGGGTGTAAGGTTCAACCTTGAAAAAAGTCTTGAAAAAAGTTGTGAAAAAAATCTTGAAAACCAGAAATCCTCTATATTTGCATTTTCATGCATGTCATGATTTCTAATCCAACACCAGAGCCCGAGGGAATAATTCAGACCCCAATGGCACAGTGACATTTGCAGGGAGAGAGAAAGGACAGTAGTACTCAAAGAAACTTATTTAGCATAATTTGGATGGTTGCTGATCAAGAAAAGAACAGGATGTTTATCTATTCCTTGACCATTTATTTACTATTAGATACGGGATGTAATAGCTTTTAATTCTCTGCATGTTATGCACTCCCACACTGATAAATGTTGTGACATTTGGAGCTGATGCTGAGTCCTTCATAATGCAGCAGACCTTTGAGTTCTTGGGGCAGTGCTCTTCCAAGGATCTCTTTGATTATCTTCCTATCGCTGTCTAAGTTGACAGAGCTGCAAATGTTATTGCTAGTCATAAAATTATCCAACCACAGTGCCTGTCTACATGACCTGCAGTGGTTGTGAATGCCACAAATTGATTATACACTGTGTAAAGAAGACTTATCCTTTCATCCCTTCTAACTTTATTGCCCTTAATTTAATTAACTGTTGCCACATGTACGGGTTAAAAAGAGAGGCTAATATGTTCCTATTGTATAGCTTCAAATTCAGAACATCTCTGACAAGTCTTCTTTTGCTCCTAACCTTTTCAGGCAAAAAGAGTGCTGGCTATTTAATCTCTGTATGTATTTAGTCTTTTTCCTTTTTTTTTTCTTTTTCCTATCTATTTCTGCCTCAATCTTTCTTCCATCCTCTTCTTCTTCCTGCTTACTCTTCTAATTTCTTGGCTACACTATTCTCCTATTGATATCCAGTTTTCTCTCTGATATATAAACATATCAGCTATTCCCAATAAAAATTAAAGACCTAGGTTCAAGTGCATCCTTAATGATGCAGACTTTTCCTGATGATTTGATAGTGTTGTTCAGAATTGTTTCCACATGAAGCTCAGTAATAATCCTTGAAATGTTCTTGTTTGTAATGATAGCATTTATGCCATCTGTATTTTTAAGCACAAAAGAGGCAGTAAGGTCTTATGAATGTCTCATGGCCAAACTGAGGAACGATGGCAGTATGGGATTTACTGTTACATTTGGTCAATGGAAAGAGAAAAATAGTGAAACTGCATGGAAAGAGAAAAATAGTGAAACTGCATGATCATACTCATTGGTTGTTCTGACCATGTTCAGACAGAATACTGAATATGGTTATGTCTATATGCATATGTTTAAAAAAATTAATAAGCAGCCATTTCTCCAAGGTTAGCACACCTGTGGTGATGAGCGTCATATCACCTTGGGGATGAAAGATGTCACTAAGGACAGGACTGAAGAGCCCTGCTTAACAGCACAGGTGCAAGAAACTGCTCCTAAGACCTTTCTTCTGCCTGAGTGTACCTTTCCCCTTCTACATCCACTGTGCCAGACTGCAACAGTCTATGATGTACCTCCTGAAAGACTGTACCTTCAATACCATTGTCTTTGATGTATACATTTACTGGAAGGTGTTCTATAAAAGCTAAAAAAGAGATATTCTGTAAAAAGATATTATCACCTCAGTATCTGTAGTACTCCCACAGTGTTTTCTATTCTCAGGTCCAGTGTGGTGGTAGTGTTATCCATTCATCACAGATGTGCAAAAGGGTCTGCTCTACCTCAATATTTCTTAGCATCAGAACATTGCAGCTGCCATTGCCTTTTTTTTTTTACTGGCTTTGCTTTTTTTTTTTTTCTGTATAAAGCATGTTTTAGTAGTGAGCAGAATAGGGTGCATTAATATATACTTCGCTGCTTTTTCTTTGATTACACAGAAGCTAAGATTTTATTACTGCGTATCGTTTATCAACAAGTTTTCCCTCTGCTGTTAGAAAGAAGCCGCTCCCGACTCAGGGGGAAGAGCGCCACCTACCGCACCCGCAAAACCGTTTCTCCAGCAGAGAGGGGCTTCTTCAGGAACTCGCAGAACTGACCTAGTCCAGGTATGTATTAGCCTCTAAAGAATACAAAATCTCAGTACAGGGTGATATATGCGTAGGCTGTTTAGCAGATAAAAATAGGTAAAATGTTGACTTAAGTGCAGCAGGATAAATGAGGTGATCTGACAGAAATTTCTCACCACGAAAACCCAAAGGAAACATCTTTGCCATATACGTCAGGAATGACAGAGGACTCACAAGATGTCACCAGTAATTGGAAATGCTTTTTCATCACAGTTTTAGAAGTATGTTTCTATTAAAACAGAATTACCAAGACCAGGGATATGTATGTATGAGTGGTTAATGATATCCTTCTGGGTGGAATTACATGTACAGCCAATGTTAAATTAATAGAGAATGCTATTGAAATTAAGGAGTATGATGCAATGTGAAACTCACTTCAGTCATCATGGCTGGCAGGAACCAGACTATTAGTGATTATATTTAGATGTATTGGCATAGATAAACTGTGATAATTCCATTGGGTTCACTGGCAGTAGCAGATTCCTTATTCTGTTACGTGGAGCCATCTGTAATTAGACTCCAGTCCAATGAAGCTGCATCAGCTGCCTTTTTATTCTGAAGGTGCAAATTTCAGATACAAACCCTGAACATGAGTTAGCTGGCTTCTAGGAAAGTCTTCTCAAAAGCTTTCAGACAAGGAGACTCTAAGATCCTTGCTGAATCCAGACATTCTGAGAATAATCAAAAGAATGAACAATACATCTTCAGACTTCAGTTCCCTGGGCTGTCCTTTTGGATGCTGGGCATACAAAAATGCCTTCAAGGTAAGGATTGCAATTACAGAGCTAACAAGCCCCAATGTACATCTTGTTCAGGGAATGCTGCAAAATTTTAAGTAATAGAAGTTCAAAATCAAAGTTATTATCCCATCATTATCCACACTATAATGTTCCCTTGCCAACAATAAGCCAAGATATTTTAAAAGACTATGCCTAGAGTAATATAAACAGGACACTTTTTATGGGTATATAAAAGTGAAATCCACAGAAAGGAATTAAATAGCAACAGTAATATACACTTGAATCACGCTCTGTTTTTCATAATAATTTAAGAGTTTATTGCAAAGGTGGTTTGTGGAATTGAGAAGTAACAGGGAGACCACTCAGTGAAATTTAAGTTGAGCATATTGTATTTTTAATGCAAACCTTTAGAAATACAAATCATGAAAGAATCTTCATAGTGATAGACAAACATGCAAGTTAGGGATCAGATGCTTGTCTGGTCTTACTGGATGAGAATTTTACCCTGTCCATCTTTTTACAGACTGGCATTAACCACTAACCCTGCCCTGATTTCTCAAAGTTAATTGTGCTGTTGGAAAATATATATGGCACATCTATAAGTAAAGTACCTATGCAAGGGATTTCTGGAGGTACAAGGCTATTCACTTTTGTGTTTGTTTTTTTTTTTTTTTAACGAAGTATTTAATTTGGTGATGACATAGATCTTGACAGTTACTAAGCTGGGGGCAGTTCAGTGTGGCATGAGGAACACATATTAGGATGGCTGGTAATAGATGCCAAAGGATTGCTTAACTTTCAGGGAACTATTTAAATAAAAATTTGGCCCTCAAGTCTGACAGATGCATACTTAAGGGAGGAAAAAATCAATTATTAATAATAATGTCAATCATGCTAAGAGAAATAACAACAGAAACAGGATCAAAAAAGTGCTGCATAGAGAGAAAGTAAGCCAAAAGGGGAAATGCGATATGTGTCTTGATACATGCAATGGCATCCCAACTACATTGTGGAGGTAGCAGTGTGATAAATTGTGTTCATCATGTGTTATTGATTGCTTCTCCTGTCCTCTGTTCACTAATTCATCTCAACCATGACCATTATCAATGTTTCAAAACTAGAACAGCTTTCCAGGGCCATGCAGAGAGGTAATATTAGTAAAAACAAAACCAACACCTCAAAACTCAGTTTTCTTTCAGTTAAGATGTCAAGAATTGGGGGATCAACAGTATTTTGAGCTCTCAACAAAGTGCATAATAGACGACAGAAAGTTAGATGCCCTGGTAAGAGTGGTAGTAAAGGAAAAGAGTGTTTCCCTGAATTTGAAAGAGAGGAAATTAAAGCTGTTTAGTCATAGTTTAGAGAAATAAAAGTTGTTTGGCCTGTTCTTCAGACAAACGATGTATTGGACAAAAAATGCCTTTCTGAGATTCTACGGCTTTTTGTCTCTTTTGATCTCAAATTTGTCTAGTATAGCTGTAGGAGGCCATAACTGCCATCCTCATCCAGACAACCCGCATTGCAAAAGCTAAACTGCATGTCTCCTTACTGATTGCGGATTCAGGAAATAAGACCTCAGGTTGTATTTCTTAGAGCTCTCTTCCCAGCAGCTGAGCTGACTTCAGTACTGTACGTAGTTTGTCATACTGGAACCACTGGTAAGTGTTTGATTCTTGAACTTCTAAATTATTTTGTTAGAACCACGGAAACACTGTTGACAGCACCTTGTATCAGAAGAGGTACTTCTGTGGTCTAACTTTTATCTTCTGCATAGACAGGGACAAACTCTCCACTAGTACAAATCTGTGCTTTGGCCACTCCAAAGTCTGCTCTGAGTTTGATGTCTCAGGCCAGAGAAGTTTGCTGCGTAGACAAACTTTTCGATGAAAAAGATGTTTGCAACTCTCCACTACCCATGAGCAGGGTAGGAAAAATGCCTTAATTGATCAAGTCAGGGCAAGGATTTTCAAGGACTCGGCACTTCAGTTTGGTACTTGGATTAAAGAATATTGTGAATTAAGTCAGTTTTCTGGATCTAGCTTCATGTACCAACACTTTTATCTTCAAAACATCTATATTGTTTCTGTTGAACTTGGCTTGCTTTCAAGTGAGATTCAACTGAATCAATACAATGAACGGTGAGCCCTGAGGAGACCTCCCTGGCTCCAGCTGGCAGGAGGGAAAAGCCTTGTGCTTTGGCTGCATATATGTGAAGGACCACTCCTGCTCTGTGCACCCTATCTGTAAGTGGCAGTAGCAGCAAGCGTGACTTCCCAGACCTCTAGAGTAATTGAAGAAGGACAGTAAGGTTATTTTTCAGCTTCCTTAGCAGTCTCCTATCTTAGCAGTCTGCTATCCTGGACAGTTAACCACTTGTCTATGTCAAGAACCAGACTTCCTCAGTTTATCTGCCTGTGATATGAGTAATCTGCCTTTGTTTAAAATATGGAGCTAGTACTGAATATCTGAGCAGTGTTTTCATGACTTTAAGGAACTAATCAGGTTGTTAAAGGTAAGCATGTGGCTTAATGCTTTGCTGGAGCATGGCCATAACACTCAATAGACTGCAAAATAATTTAAAAATAAAATTAAAAGAAATTTCCTCCATACAAAATGTGACTAAACAGATGCTAACACTAGGAACGGACCCAGACCAAAATGCTGTCTGTGAATAACCTTCAGAGGTGTTTGAAAGAGTGCATGCAAATTAAGCAGGAAAGCACAGCAGTAGTTACAAAGTCAAGAAGTTTGCATTTCTGTAATCTGAAGCAGAAGGGCAAGTCAGCATAAACAAAATTCAGGAGATGTCTTTGAATTGAGGATTTTAAACACACAGCTCAACTACTCATCCATGCAAGAGCCACTCAAGTAACATGTTTACAACTTCTAAACATCATTTATTCCATGTTTGCAACTCCCACTTATATCCAGGTATTTCTTTTGGATATACAGAATTGTGGAAAATGCATTTTACATTACAAAGGAAAGTCTATTATATCTCCTTAATACTATATATCCTTTTCTTAGTAAAGGAGTAAATACTGTTTCAAGTAATTTTTAACTATGAAGTTCTGATATTGGTGAGTTTTGAACACTGAACAACGTCGACATGGAAAATGAGTTTTCTGTGGAATTGAACTTCATTCCCTTTGGCATATGAGGCTGCCACACCTTCATCTGAGGAAAGGACTATATTTTTTAATGGGGAAATTTAGCAATTTTTTTATTGCTAAAATCATATTTTTGAACTTAATTCTCAGATAGGATATGTAATTTATTGCGTGCAGCAGATTGATCTCTGTGCTTCAAGAAAGTAATCATAGCATAAATATCCAGCATGACTTGATTCCAAGACAAAAAAGAGAAATCATTGGAATCTTGCCTTTCCTTCTTGCTGTCCCACTCAAATGACAATTTATAGACCAGTCTTAATTATTCCAGTCACCAGTTATTCCCCATCAGAATTATATAATACAATGGAAAAAGGAACTGTAGAAGCAAAGTTATTTGTTTGAATTAGGCAGATATCTAGACCACTTAGGTTGGCTTTCCTAAATCTTATGCCAGCTGCCATTAGGAAACAAATGAAGAGAATAGGCCAAGCACTTAGCATAACTTAAAAAGCCAAATAAAATCGTTAAGTGAAAAGGAAATGGAACAGCTATAAAACACATATTAAGGAAATGTACTTTGGCAGCCCCAAGGGCCAACTTTCCCCCAACAAGCAGACTCCTGGAAACCAACAACAGAAACCACAAACAAACAAAATGAAGCAAAACCCAAACCCCGCAACAACCCGCAGATGGCAAGTTAGTCATCATATTGAAATGTACTGTTTCTACAAACTGCAGGCACCACAGAATAAGAAGCTCATAAAATCAAGCAGCATAACATTTATGTAGTTTTACAATTATAAATAACCTTAGCAAGAATGTTTGTTTCATTCAGTGTTGTAGCAATGTAATCAGTCAATAGGAGAAAACTTACACAGATTTATTCAGATAAAGGAGACAGAGGACAATCCAGATCTGACTGTTTAATAAAGATTTTTCAGAAAAATATGATGAAACTTCAAATGTATTTTTATGCTACCTTATATAATACAATTATTATTCAGGAAAAACTAAGAGAACTACAAAAAGATGTTTCCTGATATAGATATATTTTAAAGGTGGATAAACTTTGAAAGATTAAGTAAAAGTAAGGGCATATTTACTAAGGTAGTTAAATATTCATTTGTGGTAAGTATGTTATATACATGCACAAATTCTGAAGAGATGAAAAAAAGACCTTAAAAAATCCCTCATTACGTTGCAATATTAGGGCAACAGTAGAGAATCTTCCATCCTATTCCATCTGTTTTTGAGCTTTCTCATTTAAGGTAACAGACTTATCACCTTTGTAGGCTGTTTTCAAGATGGCCTGCCAACAAAATGACCCAGTACTATCATGTTCTGTCCTTGACATTTGCAAATCAAAACCATTATCGTTGACTTTCTCTAATCTAAAGAAAGTTAAGTAACAATGTATTTCTACTTGGTATATTTTTATCACATCCAGTACAGGAATTTTATCTGTTTGTCCTAAATAGCCCTATATGTAACCCTGTCTGGAGTGGTTTTTTTTCCCCAGGAATGAAGACAGTTTAGTAGAGATGAGGAGTTGGCATGACAGAAATTGAATGTTAGCACCAATAATTATCATTGAAAGGTGTTAGTTTGATGACAGCTTTCCACTTTCAAGGAGAAAAATCAACTCAGTGACCAGCTGTTCCATTCTGAAACATGGCCCTCATATTTCCACTTATATTTGGATGCTGGAGCATGTGAACTGAAAACCAATCTCAGTTCTACCAAAGGAGACAAAGATAGTTCCAAAAAGCCTTTTGGCAAGGAGAAACATAGGTAGAGATTTTCAGCTTGATCAAAAACTTTATTTTCTTGGTAAAAATGTGATCCCCCCCCCCATATAGAACAGTAGGACAATGCCTCTATGGAACACCTCTCTACATTCTTACTTTTTAGCTTAGTCAAAAGAAAACACTTTCTGGACACCTCATTTTAGCTCATGTTAAATTTCTTGAATAATTAAGACTGGTGTCAACAACTTCCACTCTCTATTGTGTTTGTAACACTGCAATCAAAACACTGATATTTTCACTGGAATGTAGAATTACCACATGTACTCTTTGCCTATTTTCATAGTATAATTTTGAAAGGGGGATAGTACATAGGCCAAAAGATATGCTTTCAGTCCTTCTATGTGGTTTAGAGTACCCATAATTGTGAGCTACAAAATTCTGTGTGAACACACATTTCAGGAATTTCTGAGAATACCTTTGAAAAAATGTGTGAGCTTTAGATGTTCATTTAATATATTGACACTAGGATTCTCAGACACAAGTATGTGTTTTTATATATTCCCACTTGGGAGAGGAATATGCATAACTAATGCAAATAAATAGAAGAGGGTAAATTACATGTGTATATGCATTCTTTTAATTCTGTATTTTTATTAGTAATATATAGCTTTTATTTCTGTGTCTAAACATATACATTGATAATAATAAATTTTGATAAAGCTCAAGAGAAGAAAAAGGGATTTTCATAATAACTTTCCACAGGAATTTTGCTCCTAAGTTGCTTTGACCTAGATTCTCATGAGCATTTAGGTAGGTGTCCTGGTTTCAGCCAGAATAGGATTGATTTTCTTCACAGAAGCTCGTGTGAAGTTATCTTTTGGATTTGGGATGAGAAAACATTGATAACATGCTGATGTTTTGGGTTGTTGCTGAGCAGTCAAGGACAGCCCAGCTTCTCGTGCTGGCCGGCCAGCGAGCAGGCTGGGGGTGCACGGGGAGCTGGGAGGGGGCACAGCCGGGACAGCTGACCCAGGCTGGCCAAAGGGACATTCCCTACCATACGACGTCATGCCCAGTACATAAACTGGAGTTGGCCGGGGGGTGGAAATCGCTGCTCGAGGACGGGCTGTCGATCGCCGGGTGGTGAGCGATTGCTGTATTGGGCATCACTTGTTCTTGTACATTCCTTTGTCGGTATTATTATTATTGTTATCATTGCTGTTTCCTTCTCTCTTGCTGTCCTATTAAACTGTTATTATCTCAACCCACGAGTTTTTTCCTGATTCTCTCCCCCATCCCACTGGGGGAGCGGGGAGTGAGTGAGCAGCTGCGTAGTGCTTAGTTGCTGCTGGGGCTAAACCATGACAGTAGGTAAACTTGCACTGAATTAAAAAACTGCTGTTTTAGATGAAGCTTGATGTTTTAGACATTTTTGAAAACACACAGAAAGATCTCCTTCACCTATACTGTTCATTTGAATTGACAATAAACGTGATATGCTTACATCTCATGGTCTTAGCCCACTTTGAAGCTGGCTCTATTTGTAATGCTGTGCACAAAAAAAATGGAATCAACTGTGACCTTTATATATATTTTTTAAGACATAGATTTTATATGGATGTCCTGCTAAAACATACAGATGCTTTAATGAAAGAAAGGAATGTGCTGATTAGTAAACTTTCTGTACCCTTTCATAGTCATTTTTGACAGGCTGAATTATTGAAGTGAGGATATCTGTTTTAATTCTACTCAGGTTTCAGTTATTTGATTTTGCTGGGAGGCCTTTACTGAACCTGAAAATGTTGAGTACTTCATGATTTTGTAGTGGTTTGACGGATTTGGTATTCCAGCAACAAGGACAGCCAGTGAAGAGGAGTGGGGAGGAGAAATATGGAGTTTGATGCACCCATGTTTTTCTGCCCCTTATCACTGTTAATTTTAACTGGCTAATTTAAACCAAGTCTTTAGATTTCTAAAGCAGAAGGTCACTGGAACTGGGTGTCTAAATTCTTTAGGCTGCTTGTAGAAGTCCACTCTAATTTTTCCTTCTCTGGTCAGAATAAAATAAAAATTCAGGATCACCAAGCTCAGTGTTTCTTCCATTTGTAAATAGCCTTTCATGTCTTTTGAATACTAACTATATTAGGGCAGTTTCTACCTGTTTCCTGCTTCTTCTTACTAATGGATGCAGATCTTATTTGTGTGAAAAAAAGATAAATGGCTCTGGCCAAGGGCATTGGACTCTGGTCCTTAGCAGATTTTGGTCTGTTGCCCAGGACTGGAAATTGATTACCTGAGCAGTGTGGAAAACATTCCCAATTAATACAGTGCATAAAATTTCACTGCAGCAATGAGATCTACTGCAAATTCACTGATCCACTTTAGAAATATCTTGCTACTGTGAGGGAAGTAACTACTTCTATCATTATTTTCTATTAGCATATTTGGGTTTTGTATAAAAAAAAAATCTTTTGAAAAATGTCAGAAATTAAGGATAAGTCTATATTAATTTCCCTGACATGGAAACCGTGAGGATATTTCATTCCTCCAGGGAAAAAAAATAAACAAAAATCACATGTCAGAAAATCCTATTAATTTCTTGCCTAGGGAATGTGAATTGCGCTGGGAAATCTGGACATATTTAAAAAAAAAAAAAAACAACAAAACTCTTTGTCAGTATTTGAGTTAACAGCTTCACGTGGCTCAGAAAGCTGATACACTGTTTAGGCAACACTACCTTTCAAGAAGTACTTTTTCCCAAATCTGCATATGTGATCAAACTTGTGGTATCACTCTGATACCAAGGACTGCGATTCATGTTGAGTAGCACTGTCGTCGTCAGGTTGCCTCATCTGCTGAAAATCCCTGTTGATTCCAGTGGGAGTGCTGGAAAGATAGCCTCCTAGCACAACTGCACGATCTCTGCCTTGCCATTTATTCATTTATGTTATGCTGAAGCTAGACATACCCAGATTTTTTCCAGCTCAATTTGGTGTTTTCTTTTGCATCTCTGTTTCTTAACTATATGACTCTATTTTGATAAAGACTATCTGTTCTTCCTTAATATTAACCCCCCAAAAAATGATCATACTTGAGGTATTATGGATATATCAGCTTCATAAATAAGAGGATGGAAAGATTAGAAGTTTATTTACTGCATTAACTACCTGGAATGCTTTGTGGGGTTTTTTTCTGGGTTTTTTTTTTTTTTTTTTGGCTTTTAATAATGAAGAATATTAAGAAACTAGATAATTCTGCTCTGTGGGTAAACTCAGAATATTACTAGTAATATTTTAGTTTGGTATTTCATTGCAGCAAAGACCTGCTAAAAAAATTAACACATGCTCTCAGGTTTATATCACCATACATATTCTATTGGACTTCTACATTGAGAAACAAAATTGATTATGGACTTTGTGTAATTTTCCAGTAAGTGGCAAACAGTATGCGTCTTTGAGTTCCAGTGAAAAGTGTCTGAATACGAAGCAATGCAAGTCACCACTAAGACAAACATTGTCAATGCTCTTCATATGTTCCAAGAGATAGGATGTTGCTGTTCTGCTTTCTGTTTTATGAACTATTGTTAGATTTTGAGTAAGAGGTTGCTATTTTTTAGTATTTTTTCTACTTCTCCTTCTGAAAAACTTAGAGGAAGCTGAAATATCTGCAGATATTCTTGTATTTATAAACTCCATCTTCATTTAACAGTACAAATATATTCCTGCATATCTGATTTCTATCAGTGCTTATGCCTATTAGTGCACTACCCAGCTCATTACTCCCCCCTTCATTTTATTTATTAGTTTTTAAAAACCACACTGAAATGCAGTATAAAAAGCTTTACAAAGGAATTTTACAAAAAATAATCCATTCCTAAAATACATGAATTATACAAAACCAAAACATCAGGGGGAGGGGTAGACTTGATTTTCTAGTGCTAAACCTATTTAAACAATAATTTTGCATGGTAGTTAAGACAAAAGATAGTGGATCAGCTTCAGTCTTCTCTGTTAGGAAGTTTATATTCAATACCCACTGTACCTGTCATTGACAAGGTGTTTTTATAACAGTTGTTCTCTGTACACGGAGAGTACAATCTTCCTACACAAAACAACAACAAATACAGTAGACTATGGTAATCATCTTATGATATGTCACTGTATTTTACAGTTAAGCAGCTTTATAATGTGAACAAGATTTTTCTGATTTTGGCATCTAATTTCCATTAAAATAAAATGAGGTGTTAAGCATCTATGTGTTTGTAGTTTGGATAATCATGGTGATGTTACACACTTCTCTGCACACTACAAAAATGTTTAGTTTCTTAAGTTTCAAAGTAATTGCTCCCATGCTAAATTTAAGCACATACAGAAATCTAAGTATGTTTGAGTCCCAAGTAACCTATCCACTTTTCAAATGCTCTGAGGACTCTTTGGGTTAATTTAAGGAAGATGTAGGTATAATACACTTTGAGAAATACCTATGTCTCATCATTATCTATTGTATTCCATTACTGTTCCAACCAGATGAAACTAGTATATAAACTATGATTATTTTAAAAACAAAATCTTTGTTGTGTTTTGTTTTGTTTTGGAATAAAATCCCATCACAGGAGACTTCGTCAACAGTGAAAGTGGAATGAGGACATCTGAAAAGATGGATGCTCACACAAGCCCCTATACAGTTCGTCAAAATTTAACAAGAATGTGAGTGTTATTCACCAGCAAATTAAGTGTGCAGTGAGGTGAAAGTTTTTTCTGATTTAATGGATTTGCATATTCCAAGGCTAACAGCAGCTGTAGATGGATAAATGTTTTTTAAGAGTAACAACAGTATGATTCGTTCTCAGGAAGCAGTATGCTTCAACTGTCCTTCTTTTGGCATGCAAGTTCAGGGTCCTAGCTTTATATCCAAGGCAGCATTGTGCAGCTGCCATTGCTCCACATTGTAACAATGGGATTCTTGGTACCTGGTTCTCTCCAAGTTAAATGTTTATTGACTCCCTTTTCTAAAGAAAGGAAGAAATTGTTGGTGTTTTGATCAGTGTTGCATTATTTGAAAATAAAATGTGTATAATTAGCTTATTATGGGAGGGTATCATACGTGTTGTGTTCAGCTATCTTGATACCAGAATTTTGGGTGCTGTTCTGAAGGGGATGGTGAATAGCTATGGTGTCAAAAACCCATTTCTTTAATTAGGTACTGACGCTTACATAAGTTTGGAAATTTACTATATAAAAAATCACGTCTGAACATGAGTTACCCTTAAAACCCTAATCTCGTTCAGTAATACACAAAAATTTTATATTACCGATTTGCAATGTTTTCAAACAAATGCATCTCAGCTACCGTGAAAGGTGCTCTGAGGTAGCCTGTTTGACTTTGCATTGCGATAGAGTTGGGTTGCACATGCACATCATTTTTTGTCTGCAGGAGTGGAGGACAAACCTCTACCACCCTCAAGCTCATCCTGCACTGTCACTGCCACATCTTCTTGAAGACTGCTGCTTTATGGATTTTGCTGGATGAGCTGCTCCTGTGATCACTTTCTAATCTATTTCAAACAAAAAGTGCCAGGTTAACAAAGATCACCTTTGAGACTGCTTAAATTAACCTGGTTTGTTTTGTCTGGAATGCAACAATCACTTGAAAATACTTGAAAGGACATTAATTTTTGAGAAGGCAGCAGTTATAGAAAACTGAGAAAGAAAGGGACATGCATAATAACCATTTATCTGGTACTGGAAGTTGACATGTATGTCCAACTTCAGGTTATACAACATATATTGCTAAGTTGCTCTGTTACCAAGGTTCTTGATTTCTATGTGTTTGAGAGTTTTAGAAACTAATAGATGTGATTAGCAAAGACAGATGATTTGAGGACACTGTGAAATTTCATTAAATCAAAGGTGTGAGAGGCGTCTGGATCTTGTATCCCAAATAGACACGGAAGAGAACTTGTGGGGAACAGCTCCAGTCAGGACCGGATGAATAAGAGGGTGTTAGGAGCAAAGTGCTTATGTGGAACTTAATACAGGATTTGCCATCAAAGAAAGCTCTTTCTCAGAACACAGAATCTTTATGGATAAGGTGAGAATTGGCAAAAGTCAAGCTGAGATAGATATTATAAACTAAAGCTAACAGCTAAAGGTATAGTAAAACAGAGCAAGGAGTAGCAATCCAGATAGGACTCAAAACCAAGTGAGTGCCCCTTAGGCTTCAGTACAAATTATGATGCTGAATACAGGGGAAGGTGTGCAGTGGCGGACGGGAAAGATGAAACTGCAATGTGGAAAAACTATGGAAGCAGAACCCAGATAATTAAAATTTTTGAAATCAGGGTAAAATTCATAATCATCACCTACAATTTTGGAAGAACTCTGTACTACATGAAATATAGTTTACAAACGTTTTAGGCCAGTCACAAGCAAAGAGGAAATGGTACATGTGGTATTTCTGTTTAAGAAAGAGTTGTGATGTATACGTGGAAGCAATCAAAACAAAGCAGGAGAAGAAGTGTTAAAGGAAAACAGCTGATATATTTTAATGAGTTTCCACGGCTATTAAATACAAGCATCCCCTATGCAACAGTGAATTCCTGACTCACAAATCTTGGGAGATTAGGGTGGCAACCTACAGAAGTATCACTGCTCCCATGTCCTAATTTTAGGCTCTTTCCCAGACACCTGGTTTTGACAGCTGTCAGTGAGAAGACCATGAGCTAGACAGGCTTTTGGTCAGACTCTGTACAGCGGTTCTTTTGTTCTCTTGGAAAGTAAGGAAAAGTCTTTATAAAAGCTGTATTGGAACTGACTAATCACATATTTTTCCCTGGCGAGATAGCAGTTTTCCTGGTTACAAGATCTTATTCACCTGGATTTCATAGCTCTTTTAATATTGTAAAGTAAGTGGGAACATTAAGGAAAAAGTGAAGGTGAAACGGCCATAGATAAGATTCAGATCATCTCATGCATGGATAGAAGAGTTCATCAAGGACGGGTCTAGAACGTAATTTTATCTAATATGTCCACTGACAAGCTTGGCACATATATAGGACTAGGCCAGTAAAATTTGATGACAGTAAGGTAGGAAGTTTTATTGCTACAGAGGAAGATTGGAATATTCTACAAGTAGCCTGACCCTGAGAACTGGAGTCACAGCTCTGGGATGAAATGTAATAATGCAGAAAGCAAGGCTGCTCACTTGAGAACTAACAAGAATTTATGCTCTGAATTGGGAGTTCATCAGTTGGAAATGACAGAGGCTAAAGGTTTGGGTGCATCCATCAATCACTAGCAGCTGCAGGAGGCAACTGTGTTTTTTGGAGGCCCTCAATCAGGGGAAATAATTCCACTAGAAACAGGGAAATATTAGTGTCATCATGCAAGGCATTAGTAAGGCATTTCCTGGAAACAAAATGTTGAGTTTTCATCACCCATGCTCAAGTGAGATGAGCACAAAATGAAGCAGGCATGCAAAAAATGTCCTGAAATAATCGGAGGAATGGAGAGACTACTTCATGAGAGGAAACAAAAAACAGGAATTTTTGTTTATTGTCACAGAAGGTGAATTGGAGAGGGTATGACCAACCTCTGTGTACAAATATTACGTTGAAATAAATGTGAGGAGATAGATCAATTAACACAAAAAAAAGGTAAGTTAAAAGTTAATTCTTTAAAAAGGAAATAATCGCTTACCATCAGTGATGCTAAATTCTAGATCTATTTTCCAACAACAACAAAAAACAAAACAACACACTAGGTAGTGTAAGATAGAACTCAATCACTGATTAAGAAAACTTTAAGATTTGGTTACTTGGGATGTCAAGAACCTGGAGTCAGTAGCTCGAGGAATCTGACCCACAGCTGTGTTTCTATGTCAACAGATATGTTATGGCTGGAGTAGACAAACATTTGAAGTGATATTAGAATAGGACAATATTAGCTCTTTGGAAACCTCAAATCTTTTCATAGAACCTGTTTTGTTTTGTTTGTTTGTTTGTTTTTCTGTTAATAACTGCCATTTCTTGGCTTAAATGGTTTAAATTGAACTATTCCTTCCAATTTTCTTGAAAACATAGATAACCTCTTACTGAATCTTGGGAAGAAAATGGACAGAAAAGCAGTGAGTGGCCCTTCTCTGATGATTTGCAGTGAGAGAAGGTTAGAGAGCAAGGAGCTAACTTGCACCAGCAATGTATTTTTGTTCACACTTCAATACTACAATAAATTTCAAGGGAAAATTGTGCAGCTGTGGTCCCACAAGAGTTGTGAAATGACACAAACATGGTCCTGAGAGCTCATCACATATTTTCATAGGATGAGTAAATTAATAAAAAATCTGCGGATAATTCATGAACAGGAAAAATGTACATAAACTTGTTGAATAAATAATTTGTTAGAAATGTGTCTGACTCATAAAAACACAGTGCAATAAATTATCTTTTAACTGAGGAATAAGTACTGTGTACTACCCGTGATTTCGGTACTAAATTCTCCCTTTATCTCAAACTCCCAAGGTTGTGCAATTAAAAAGGGGCAGACCCATCTGAAATGCAACATTAATACCCACAGCTTTTTAATAGACTATAAATCTGTTTTGTTGTATGAATCAGATCTTTAAACAAGGACTTTTAACTATTGTTTATTCCAAGAAACCAAGAAGAATGACAGTATTGCTACCTATTGATGAGGCTTTAACAGAGTAATTCAGTACAACATCATTAGGGAATAGATTTAAACTCAGAAGTATTCTATGTTGCCTCACTTGTTTGTTATTAAGGCTAGCAGTAAATGTGAGACAGAACTGCCTTTGAAGCTCTCCTATACTATTACAATGGGAACCAGCATTTTAAAGCATTATGTTAGTTAATAATTTCAGGGAAGTTTTAGGCATGCTAAAAAGTTGGATGAATGGCTACTACATTTTCTATAATCTTCAAGGTTCTTAGTTTTCTGTTGAAAATAAAAGGAAAAGAGGACCTATGTGAGACCTGATTCCTTTGAGTCCATGTGACTCAAGAACCCGTATCTCAATTTTGAAAGCAACTTAGATATCCAAGTTCATTTAAAAATTGTAGACAAATGACCCATTCAAAGTCTAGGGGGGCTGAGAGGGGGCACTTTTTTTTTGTTTTTATTCCAAATAAATTAAGGGTACTTCTAGCAGGAGAGAAGTTCCAGGCTTCATCTCCAGTGTCATTCTTAGTATTTTTGGGTTTTCATCACTGAAGCGTTAATAGATAAGACATTCAAAGACCAGGGACCAGAGCTTAGATCTGTCCCTATTTCATCTAAACCATCCAGACACAAACCTACAGACCTCCTGTACTATTTTCTTTTGGGCTCTTGGTATGTGAGCATTTAAAGGTCATAGCTGAAATCAATTGCTAAAGGAAATTTCAGCATAATCAGTGGTGGAGCTGTACAAGAGGCCTCTGCTCCTACCTTGGAAACCTGGGCAAAGTAATGTGTCTTTGGTCACTTAAATGCATTTAAAAATCTGACATATAGAATACTGCGCTGCTTGAAAGTCACCAGAGCTGACATTCCAAAGACTTTTTAGCATATTTGAGAATGTTAACTCCTAGTCTTAAAATATCAGTAAGGTTTGAGCCTCTAGGGATCTCATTTTTGCTGCTGTTGGTAAGTTTGAATGAATGTTACCAATACCAACAGAGAAGACTCCAGATATAGGAAGATAGATGAGCCTCTCTTTGACCTCTCTGAAGTTACTGACAAAAGATCTTATTCTTTTTCTATAGAAATCAATGCAATTTTTTTGGCATTGATTGGAGTGGGAACATGACAGCCCAAAGGTGCTAATTAGTGCTTATTGGGATAATGATTTTGATGTGGACACAAAAGCAGCTCTTCTGTGTTTTACAATGTTAATTAATCTGAAAAGCAAGGAGTGTGCAGTAGGAATAAACCTTAAATAATGGAACTCAGAATGAGATTGTCTCTGCTGTGAATAGATTCTTTTTATTTTATTTTTTCTTCCGATTTGTGACAACTGTATTCTGAACTTTGTTTAACTGTAATAGCAAAGGGCCACATCCTTTCTATAGACTGCTGCAATATCTTCTCTCCTGAGAAGTGATGACAAAGAACATTATGCCACATGAATTTGACAGTTAATGATAACTCACTTGGGCTTCATAAGTAACAGCAGGAAACTCTAACATCTGTAGTATCAAGTTCCAGCTAGCAACTGAAACTCAAGTTTTAACATCAGGCTATAGAAATTGCGGCAATACAGAAACATGTTGATTTGGATATTAGTGCCAGTGCCTTTCAGTGCCTCACCAGATTTGTGTGTGTCACAGTTTACCCCCAGCCAGCAACTAAGCACCACGCAGCCACTTGCTCACTCCCCCACGGTGGGACGGCGGAGAGAATCGGAAGTGTGAAAGTGAGAAAACTCATGGTTTGAGACAAAGACAGTTTAATAGGGAAAGCAGCACACAAGCAGAGCAAAACGAGGAATCCATTCACCACTCCCCATGGGCAGGCAGGTGTTCAGCCATCTCCAGGGAAGCAGGGCTCCGTCACGCGTAACGGTTTCTTGGGAAGACAGACACCATCCCTCTGAACGTCCCCTCTCCCCTTCCTTCTTCTTCCTTCCAGCTTTATATATTGAGCATGATGTCATACGGTATGGAATATGTCTTTGGTCAGCCTGGGTCAGCTGTCCTGCTTGTGTTCCCTCCCAGCTTCCTGTGCACCCCCAGCCTTCTCACTGTCAGGCCAGAATGAAAAGCCTGACAGTCCTTGACTGCCTAGCATCAAACCAAAACATCAGCATGTTATCAACATTTTTTCATCTCAAATCTAAAACATAGTCTCATACTAGGTTCTATGAAGAAAGTTAACTCTAGCCCAGCTGAAACCAGGACGTTGTGTGTTGTGTTCAACTTACAATCTTACTTCAGCTGCTGCATGAGAGCCTATTCTGCTCCTCAATATCTTCTAACTCTTTTTTTGGCCAGGATCATGCTGGCACAAAATAAGTAAAACAGGAAGGGAGGAGGGCACTGAAGCTTATGTGCCCATGTCATTTCACACAGTCATTAATACTGCTGTGACACAGGGTAGTATATAGGTATCTGATAAAATACGGGGACCCAAATGGATCTTCTCTTAGTCCTGTATAAGACAGAAAACATCATGAAGCAGCATGAAGTCCATATTTCACATGGTAGCAAGATAACAGCACAACAGGTGCAGAATGTGGAAGAGTTTTCTCCTTAAAACCCCATTGTGGATAAAGTATGAAGAGGGCAAATGCAGACTAATGGAGAAACAGAAAGTCATCTGTAATAATATGATTAGCATTTTTACCTGAGGAGTGCTGAAACTACCCACAGAAAACTTATGAGATAAGGAGAGTCTACATCAATTCCTTGCAGCATCCAGGGTCCAGGTCAGGTGTGGAGAAGGTGGTGCAACCCCACTGAGACAGTGGCTTTCTATATGTCCACAGGGAGCTGAGATTGGTGTATCTGTTCTAGCCATTGGCACCATGAGAAAACGTGGGTATTTTTTATTTACTGTTGGTTTTCACAGCTGTATTTTTAACAGTAGGACCTCATCCTCTTGAAATGATATGCAGGGCTGCATTCAAGCCTCAGCTGTACCTTTGTAACCCCACAGAATTCAAGTAGTAACTCAGAACCGAGTCTAGACCAATATGGTTTATCAAATACAATCTCACTGAGTGCTCTGTTTCTAAATGGATTTTTTTAGTTCATAAAGTGACATAAATGTCCAGTAAATTTCTCAGAATGTTATTCCCTTTGAAGAGTAAAATAAACATTTATAATAGATTAAAAAAAACAGCACTACCAAGAAAAAAAACAGGTAATGTCAGAGACATGCAGAAGATGATAAAACCCTCTATTTGGTCTTAATATTTTAAAACAATCTATGTCAGTCAATGTGTCTTAATATGATGTGTTATCTCTATGACTTTGATACTGTATCTCTGCTACTACTACTATTTTGCCCTCAGGCATTTGCTTATACAAAATGTCAATGAACTGAATATAATAGAGCTGAACCAGAGTTAGCAAGTCTCTATCCATTTTAGAAGCATTAGAAGCCTCCATCTTTTTTTCGTTACATTAATAAGAGCTGTTCCTGGAAGCTTCAGCTGACATAACATTGAAAAGTATATGCTTTTTTGCTGTCTATATTAAGAATAACATTATTTTTAGTGTGTTTGTACTATTTAAAAGTATTTGTACTATTTAAAAGTATTTATCTCAAGGGTAAGAACAGGCCATGATTTAATTCTTACTATTTACCCCTTTTATTATTCCGTATTAAAATCCATGATGGATAGGCAAGCAAATGCTATCAGGAAGACTGTCCTGTGCTGCTTAAATTTTGGTCAGAATCACTTAGCATTCAAATGCTGCAGAGTGGCTTTTGCTTTCTTGGTGGCTTTTTCTCCCACTGAAGACCAAAGAATTAAGAAATGCACCTTCTGTTAGTATTGCTGGAAGCTGTGTGTTTAACTCTTCCTAGGAATCAATATAAGAAAAAAAACTATCTAATTAAAGACAATCTATGTTGCTAGAATACCAGCACTCTGAATAATAATTAAGTTTTGAGGCTCAGTAGCAATGTACAACTCATCAAGTAAAACATTCAGTTTAATACCGCAGGAGCCTAGGTTGCAGAGTTCCTGTTGATGTCAGTGGAATGCAAGGCCCAGGCTTGTGGAAAATGCTTAAAGCCCTCCAGTGGAAGTCCCTAAATTAAGGGACTAATCCTGATGATAAGGCTGCATTTGTTTGATAAGAGCTGGATCCAGACTTTTCTTAAAAATTTTAATATTCTCATAAATGCAGCAAACAAATAATATTAGGAATAAGTCTAAGTACTTTCCTGGTGTGAAAAGAAGAAAATATAAAGAGCCAGATAGATAACAGATAGAATTTGGTAAATAATATTGCAGACACGGTTACAAAAGGAAGCCCTGTGAGTCCTGAAAAGCAACAGTCTGGTTCAATAGCAAATTTTAAGGGTGTTGTCGTAACAGGTTACTGATAGACTGTTAACATCTCAGCCAGTTATAAACACAGTGCCTACAAGGGGCTGAGAGTCAAAAAGTGCTCTTGTTCTCTCATGTTGGGCAACCACATGTGAAAACCACGTGAGATTAGCCCAAATTCCTCAACCTGGCTATGTTGCTTGCAGAATTCTGCAAGAATGATACACCTCCTTCTCCCCCTGCTTCTCCCGAGCCCCCATGCCTGCTACAGAGGGTAGCGCCAGGCACGCATACTCTCCGGGCAACAGCAACCTGCCTCAGACCAGCATCTTCATCTCTTATGACTATTGTTCTCACAAAGAGTCCTAATTAATTCAGCTAAGCTACCTATGTGAATAACTGTTCTCAAGTTGTCAACAAAAGCTAAACAGTTTAGACTTGAATTCACCACGTCTGATCAATAGCACACCTGGATCATCTGGCTAATTAAACAAGGTACTTTTGTTAATGTAAACAGGCTGTATGGAAAAAAATGTAGACAGTTTGTCAGGAATTTTGGTTTTCTTTCAGTCTCCTAAGAAAATTTTTCTCTGAGAACCCTATCTATCAGCTAAGCTACCTATGTGAATAACTGTTCTCAAGTTGTCAACAAAAGCTAAACAGTTTAGACTTGAATTCACCACGTCTGATCAATAGCACACCTGGATCATCTGGCTAATTAAACAAGGTACTTTTGTTAATGTAAACAGGCTGTATGGAAAAAAATGTAGACAGTTTGTCAGGAATTTTGGTTTTCTTTCAGTCTCCTAAGAAAATCGTCCTTCCTTCCTTCCGTCCTTCCTTCCTTCCTTCCTTCCTTCCTTCCTTCCTTCCTTCCTTCCTTCCTTCCTTCCTTCCTTCCTTCCTTCCTTCCTTCCTTCCTTCCGAATTCACAGCTGGTAGGTGTAGAAACTGTTTACAAAGAAGAAATACCAGGATGCCTAGGTATTTTCTTCAGAAAGTCTAACTGTTCTGATGGTTTTGTTTGAGTGGCCTTTTAGACATATACTTTTGTATTTATTATTTTCTGTGTTAAGTTGTGCTTTTACTAAGTATTGAGCTCACTTAAGGTAAATGGATCTTTTGAATTTTAGAGGCCTGTTTTAGCAGTGCATTAGACACTGGCTGTGTATTTGGTGCTGTTAATTTTTTTCTGTTAGTAAAGCAAAGAGAAAGGCCATCTACTGCACTTACTTCATCACCAGTTCACATGTTCATAATCTGACATGACCATTCAGTGTAATGCTCTGCCCATCTATAAATTAATGTAATCTTAACCTGATATAACAGAGGTACCACCATGCCTCAGCGTAACAGAATAGCTGTTTCACACCTTTCTGTTCTTTTTAGTTATCTCATTTGCATTTACTTTGAAGAAAATTATTTCACCAATCTCAGGTCAACTTGAGGATATGTGGTTTCCTTCTTAAAAATAATCACAAATTTGTTTAAATAACATTTTACATTTTTATAATGGCAAATCTATTTTTTCTGATTGATGTTATTGTGTATTAATTTATGCTTAATAACAGAGATATCAACCTATTTATTTCATAAAAAAGTTTGTGTGAGATGAATAAATGATATATTTGTCTATGAAGTGAAAAAGATAACTTCTAAATAAGATTGTGACGTTGACAAACTGGTGCCTCAAAAAGGTGATAAAAATTGGAATTTGTACTAAGACAGACACTTAACATAGATCCAATAAATCACTTTCTAGCACTATCTTTTTCTCTCCCTTGATTAAAAAGGGAGAGTTCAAGTTACCTGAAACAGGTTCAAGAACACAAATTTAAGGCATCTAAGTTGTGCTGGATGAAAGCTATTTAAATGTTTTATGTATTTCTTTCCTAGATGGTATAGTCAAAACCCTTCTGTGTCTTTGTCTTGGCTTCTGTAACAAAACTCTTTTGAATTCTAAATCTCTCTTAGAGCCTGAGTTTCTTTCCATTCTCTTTACTAAGTAAAAATACCAATTGTTTGAGACAGATTTACTCTGTGGAGCATAAGTGGAAATGAACCATTTGGTTCCTCAGTTCTAGCTGCTGCTCCTGCTGGCAGCCTGGGCATACAATCCATTTCCCAAACTGGTCAAGCTTAAAACTAGTTCATTTTTTTCCTCCACACTATTCCTACCAGGAAACTACTCCAATAAGTTGTTCTGATTGCTGAAAGCTCCTAACTTTCACCATAAATGCTTTCATGGCCTCTTTATTCCCATTGGTCGTTTTGCCAACATAATCTTTGGCACAAATAGCTGGTCTTAACATGGTCCATCCCCTTGCTTTTACTCCATATCATAAGACCTTGCATTTTGCCATCAGTTTTTCTGAGGACATTACTTGTCATAATCCTTGTCTTCCTCTATGTTATTCCAGTCTCTTTTATACATTTTTCAACAGATTTGACTCTCATTTTCACAGGTCACTAAATAGAAGCTAACTAAATTCAGAAATGTATCCACTTTGTTACACTTTTTTTACTATCAGAAATATCCTAACCCTCATTCATCTTCAGGAAAAGCAGGAGAGTAGATGACCACCTGGACTCTTCGCTGGACATTTAGGAAATTCTCTGGTATAAGTGCTCCATCAGTTTTCTGTTCAAAAAGACAAACAAGAACCATTCCTTCTTCCCCAAAGCTCAATTCTTTTAGAATGTTTCATTTAATTGGGGATCACTCATGGTAAATGAGAGAAATCTAGGTGATGGAACTGGGTTGAGAGGAGTTTTGCTAAGGATTGTCAGGAAAGGCACAATGCTTTTAAAAATTTGGCTAGGTCATCCATCTTTACATATCAAAGGGACCACACAGTTCTCATTTATCTGGTCAGTATGACCATGAGTCTTTTCCTTATCAAGATACTAGGGAAATATTTTGTCTTTGGATTGCCCCTTCACATCCTCAAAACAATTACAGGATTTAAGGCCGGATCTGCATATAGTATACAATAAATCAATGCTTTCTGTTGATACCGTATGTCAATAACAACTGACCTTTGATTCTTATGCTGTTGCATACTCTTGTGATGCATTGAAGGAGTCAGTCTGACATATGATTTGATAAACTGAACACAGCCTTGGATGATACTTGAATAAGGAGTTAGAAGTGGTATAATAGAAGTACGAGTTGCCATTTGCTTTGGAAAAAAGATGCAGGGAAGACATGTTTTCAAGGCTTGGCAGAAGACCATTGGGGAGAAAGTAAAAGAAAAAGTGGGGAGCACCCTGAGAGTTCTATGATTTATGAATGTCTTGCATGCTTTTGCAAAACTCATAAATAAGAAAAGATGAAAAGGCCTGAGCCTGACAGTCTGGGATGTGTTCTTGTTAATAAGGTAAAGATGATCAATTTAAATACAATATTGTATGATCATATGGTCAACTCAGATTTTGTTTTATATGTGGCCATCCTGTTGTCAGAAGAACACTATTTTCTGCCAAACTGGCACTGAATTTCATGGCCATATGGAAGGTGATGTAATTTTACCTTTTCCAAATGTTTTGCAGGAATTTAAGATTTATTTAGCTTGGGATTTGGGGAATTGCTTGTTTGTTTGTTTGTTTGAGAGGGGTGCTTTTTGGCTTCAGTCTCAGTATTTGAACAACATGGGCAGAAACTGAAATCAAGATGGTAGCATCTATTCCATTGAGAAAAGATGGCAAACACTTTAACCATCTCTGCTCATTGATTATGATTCTGAAAGGCTGATTGGGAAAATTGTGTATGTATTAACGAGACTGTTAGCTACAGTGAATTTTTTTGAGATGAAGACTTGTTCTAGCTTAAAAGTTGATGATTCGTATTTTGAGCATGGAAGCAAGAGGTAGAGTTGGCGCACTGTATATGAATAATGTGGGAACCAGGTCTTATGTTACTATTTCAGCTCTAAATTTCTTTTTTTTTTTTTTCTTAGTGTTGCAGTAAATCAGAAGACAACTTTAAAAGTTTCTAAACTTTTCTAAGTTTCTAAAACTTTCTAGTTTCTAAATTTAGTTTCTAAACTTTCTTAGTTTCTAAGTTTCTAAAGAGGCATTTTATGGCAGATAAATAGATGTCCAATTTTAACTCATTTTGGCAAAGCTTAAGCAGATCTTTTCTCTTCTTTACAAACATTTAGGTTCTACTAGATGGTAATCCACTGAAACTAGTTCCTGTTCATGCCTATGTTGCAACTGATGATGTGCTGACAAATGACTTGTATGAGTTTGCTTTTGTGTCTCTAACACTGCAGAAGAACCTTGCTACAGTTTGGATTTTGCAATTAATGTGGAAGCCACTATAAATTTTAATCTAACAAATGTCTTTTTTTCCCCCAGATTAAATATTTTTCTGTTCCAAGTCAGGACAATAAAAGGTACAGAGCCAACGTTGTTTGAAAAGATGCAAAGAGACAATCCCAGATAAATACTAGGTAATAGGATAACTGATATTTCAGAACAGAGGATAGAGATTTCACCCTTTCTCCTCCCCTTTTAATTTTGTTCTACAGATGGCAAAATTGCCCAAGAAATGTCACTGCACAAACAGAAGAGAAAAGGCCAAAACTGTGAGTAATTTTTTAAAAGTATTGTTCAGTATTTGCCAAGGAGAGCATAAATTAGAGTGAATGGTTCAAACCATCTGTGATTAAATATCATCCATACAATTGGAATAAGAGAAAAGAGAAAGAAAGAAAAGAAAAAAAGAGATGATTTTAACTGATCTCAGGGTACTCTGGAATGGCACAGCCATTGAATTAGACTCAGAGAGTGAGACTGGCTACAGTTTTGAAAGTTGGAACAGAATGAAAGAAGTGAAAATTCAGTAGTGTACTTCTTGATGAGCCTTTCTACATAAAGGGAAAATTCTTCTGTGTTCAAGATGGCCTAGCTCATAACACTGAGTGCACAAAACAGTTAGAGGAATAAGAACAGAGTTATAGCTCAGAGCAGTAAGCAACTGAACGACTGAAAGATGAGAAATGCTCAGACTTTGAGAAAGCTTTGCTAGCTGCTGTGTGGGATTAGAGAATTTTAATTACATCTATATTGGACAACTCTCTTGAGACTAATCGTTATTCAATAGTGTCGGAAAAGTCCCATCAGATTTGGAAAGAGTAAAGCTTCCAACATGAAAATTCTTGCCTGTATGTTAAATTTGGAGGTCAGTGATGTGAACAATATGATATGTGCCAAATAAGGATTGACAGAAATGCATCAACATTAGGAAATGCATAGTGTTGAAAAGGACAGTGGTAGAGGAAACGAAGAGTTCATTTTCTTCAGGGAAATGCTGTTTTCACTGTGCTGTAACGATTCTGTGTACAATATTTTGGCTGCTATTATTTGGGTGGATAATTTTTTTCAGGAAGGCATATAATGTAGAGTTATCTTGAATAGGTGGAGTGAGGAAAAGATGTCTCATGACAGAAGTATCAACTGATTGGTGTTAGAAACAAACATATGGAAATAACAGATGTTAAACACAGACCTATTATTAACTTAACATTTCATAATAGATCTGTTGTTCACTTTGATCACCAAAACAGTGGACTATATTCATGCACCAGGTAAAACAGTTTAAAAAGTATCATCTGTATTGTTAAATCAAGTCACTACTTGGGAAACCATGACAAGTGTCTGGTAAACGCTGGGAATAATAGCTAAATACCTCAAAGCAAAATGCATATTGCATATTCTTGATGCTCATTTGTGTGAAAAAAAAAAAAAAGAAATAGCTAAAACCTAAGCTAGGAAAGTCTGCATGAATGTCAAAGAGATGAAAAAATTAATTTTGACCATTTGCTCTACATCAAATGGGCCTACTGAGCTCATTGCAAGATAAAGAATGAGCTCCTTTTATCACATAGTGAAATCCTGACCTTAAAGTAACCTTTGAAAGCAGTATTCTCCTTTGCCCATAGGGGTAAAAAAAAATGAAACTATGTAGCCAGACATTTTTACCTCCACATAATAAAGTATTAAGATCTCTCTACATGTCACATATTTTTGAATTTTAAATTAGTTTGATTGATGCAGAAGTCCATCAACACTTGGTAATGTAAATGTTTGTAAAACTCTTTTGTTATTCTTTTGCAGGGTCTGAGAACCATCTACAGTTGACATGATAACATAAGGAGAAATGTGGGAAAGATGGAGCCATAAAATCCTAGAGATATTGCAGAGGATTAGTCTTTAACATGTATTATAAAGTCATTTTCATTGAAACACCAAAATAGAGTCATGGTCTGGATACAGAAGGGACAGTTATTTGTTTCCCCTGTTTGCTTTACTTTAGATTTTGCCTATGTGTTCATATAGGCCCTGTTCTTCCTGCCTTTAAAGTGATGTATTTTTCAGTTTTGTATTCAGAATATTTTCTTTTCTAAAAATTGGAACCAGAGCTGTTATGTCACTACTATTAGCAATATTCAGGTTTAACAAATATTCCAAATAGTATGACTAAAGTTTCTTCAGTCAAGAGTTATTTCTCTATGAATCTGTTTGCTGTTGCATACCTATTTCACCACTAAAGATCATCGTAGGAATGAATTATTTTAATGTGTGTGGAACTGTCACAACAGTGACATTAGGGTAACCTTTACAAGTGATTTCTACTCCTTTAAGTGCCTGCCAATTTCCATTCTACTAATTGCTGACCATTCTGTAATGGGAATTTACAAATTATGCAATGCCCTCATTCCTCTGCCTGTCATAATTCCGATCTTATAACCGAAATGAACATTTTACCTTTTTAAAACATGAAATAAGAATGCCCAGCAATAACACGGTCTAGCTACTATCTAAGAACAATAAATATGTGCATCTTCATTTGGTCTTGTATTAGAATCATGTCCCTAAGATTGCACACATGCCTGAAATTCAATGTGTACAAAATTATTTGTTGTTCTGACATCTAAAGCAGGAATTTTTCCAATAGTAAATTTAGCCACCTGCTAATGAAGTCATATAATGAAACCCCCTGTACATGAATACCATTTATTCCTGCAGTAAAAAGAGATGTGCTGTTCCTAAAACTATGCTGAATACAGTTAAATAATTTGAATGGTAGCTGCTAAGTGATTTAGAATTTGATCCATAACATTAAAGAGTTTTTTAAGTTACTTTTAGTAAAACATCAGGTGCAATTAAAAGTCAAGGCATGTCTGTCTTTCCTGACTGATGAGAGCCATTTGAATGGAAAAAAGACCTTACTGCAGCTATTGCAGAAGGTACTGTTGTACATAGAATTATTTTGAGATTAACTGGCAGAAGAGTGATGCTGTCATAGCAGAGTTTTTAATCTGAAAAATACTAACATTGTTCGAATTGGAAAATGCTTAATCATTCCAAACTTCTCCAGTTTGCAGTGAAGCTTCTCAGTTTTGTTTGTGAAAGGTGAGAGAAGTGTAGAGGAAGCACCTAATATGAAAAATCATTTTGGCTGCAGCAGTCAGAGGTATTTCTGCATCTAGTGAAGAATATATCCATCCTGTAAAAGATTTTATAGAAAAGGCCAGAGTATGTAGACCTTTAAAAATATCACTAGATACCTATCTTCATATCAAGGCCACTGAACACCTTTTTAAATCTGGACTTATTTATTTATCTAGAAACAAAGATTGAGTAGTATTAAATCTAAAACCTCCTTATAAAAAAAAAAAGTGGAATCTCAGTGATGCTTCTTGTAAGTATTTTAACACCAGATGGATAAAAAGTATTTTTTTAAAATTTAATTCTTAATTTCTGCATTAACTTTAATCTCCAGAAGGCATTTTCAGACTTTGCCACATACAGTTTTCAATAAAATATGATGACTTCTTCCATCATGTCTCCTTAGAATCTATGGCCTCATGTAAACTAGAGATGAGCATAGCAACAGACTAGGGACAAGTGCCAAAAGGGTATTCTGTCAATTGAAGATATCCTATTTCAATCACAAAAGCATTGACTGCACAGAGCACCATGCTCATATAACATAGTCTGTGTGGTGTTAACTTACCCTTTCATGCTTGGCAGAGTTTTCTAGTGCATATGCATAATGGTTGTAGTTTATAGCATCTGTTCTCTCCCATTCTTGATTTTAGTTATGCATCTGAGGCAGAGGGGGTATAAGGTTTTCAAAAGCTGCAATCCACTAAATTCCACTAAATACTGCCACTGAGAGTGCTATGACTACGATAACCTTCCAATACAAGATTTGGCTATGTTTTAGTATTCTTAAATTGTTACTTCTTTTCGACAGTGAAGTTTTAAATCTGTATGTTTCTTACAGTGATGCACTGTGCTGCAAGCATACAAACTAAGAGCCTCACCTTATGAAGTGCAGTTTCTTTTACCAGGTGCCAAATATCCTCAGTTTACATTTTAAGTAGTTATCTCTGTATCTGCCAGGCCAAAGAAATTCAATAGGTGAGTTTTGTTTGTTTGTGGGTTTTTGTGTCCTGAGGTGCTGAGAACATGCATCTTCCCTTTTCAGTTTCATTCAAATTCTGCATGTTTTTCACCTCTTAAAGCGTTCAAATGGATTTGAATGTCTTTGGCCATCAGTAGTAGCAGCACACAGAAGGAGGATAAGTGCAGATCCTAATGGTTTTCCCTGTTCTCTTAACATGGATGATGGATTATGTGAAACCCAGAAGGAATTCCCTTAGCCATAATGGAGCAGCAGTAACAGGAGTGGCTTCAAAACGTCCAAAAGGCCCACTGGAACATCCTTCATCAGTGCCCCTCAGCAGTCAGACAGACCTAATAATGCAAATTATTACTCTGCATATAATAATGTACATTAATGTTCCAAATTAATACATAAAATCTTTAATGCTACAGTTACATTTTAAAGCAAAAAATCTATCCCTATTTCTTTGCTATTAAACTGACCTTCCCAAAATTCCTCTGGATCCTAAGAATGAGTGCTTTGTTGTAACTCAAGCAGAATTTGGGGAGGTTAGATGAGTATTCTGAGGTCTCCACTGAGAGGAAAGTAACATTAAGGTTGGGGTTTTTTTCTCCTCTTTACCAAGTCACATGACACTGATGTAGAGGGCATCTTCCTCCTCAGCCTTGGGTCTGCTTTGGTTGATTTTTATACATTTTGTTAACCTAGTCTTCCTACATGCTCTTTCTTTTCACTGTTTTCCAATTATTCAGTTTGCTCATTCTCTTTGTTATCTCTAAAAACATGTTTTTACCTGAAGAATTCCAAGTTGTACTCCTGTAGCGACCTCCGGCCACTGTGATTTGTGTTTCCAGTATGGCACCTTTAGTATCTTCACATGTCTTTACTCTTCCACACCACATTTTGTTCTAGAGTCATTCAATGTACACAGAGTAAACACTTATTGTTGCTATAAATTAAAGCTCAACTAAAATAAATTTGGACCATAATTACCAGATCGCTAGATAGATGGCTATCACAGCTGAACAAGAGAAGCCTAACAAGTCCAAAGACCCTGCATTTGTCAAACCAACAAAAAACTTGTGGTCTTTAAGAAATAATAGCAAAACTATATTTTACTGGGCTACAGTTTGCCTGCTTCAACTATTTCTGGACCTTGTCATATTCTCTAAGGCTTTACATTGAAAGGAGTTTCAACCCTCCTTTTTATGTTGGGATCCAATTGTACCAGGAAGTGAAGCAGCTTTAGCAAGAGATCTGGGTGGTACCACATACTGTATTTTTAAGACATTTGTTTATTCAGTAGACCTGGAATCAAGGGTAGGCAAACCATCATCTGTACTAATTACATCTGAAAAAATGGGAGAATTCCAGCATAGCATCTTCACCTTCTATAGCCCAAAACCATAATCCATACCCACACAGACAAATGTGCACGTGATTCCATCGATGTGTCTAGAACTTGGTGCAGTAAGAACCTCCACGGTTAGAAGCTGTCCTGATGGCAATTACATGGTAATGAAAAGTGCATATTATTCTCAGACATGTGGTGGGGTACAGTGACTTATTGCTTGGATTCAACCATAATTGATGGGTGGAATATAAACATCTCCTCAGCATTTCCCAGTCATGTACCTGGTATCTCCCTTTTCAGCAGTGCAGCCCTAATGAGTCCTACAGTTAAAAAACCTAAAGATTACTAGGTATTTTACATATAACATAGGTGCTGAACATGACAACATGAATCCCAGAAAGAAGCAAGGCATTGTGAAGATGAGCCTAAGTTTCCCATGGGAATCTACCTCCATAGAAAGAGTTTTCTGGAAAAGACCTATTCAATGTAATAAGAACTAAACAAATCTTATCAGCAAGACAAAGCTAGAAGGTAGAGGTAACATCCTTTATTAGACTATCCAATAAAACTTGGAAAAACATATAAACTTTCAGAAACCTTTCTGAAGGTGTAATTTTATAGTACTTATTCTCGAAACCCACAGGATGTCACTTAAGAGCATCCTATCTAAAAAGTGCTATTGGCTGGTTTAGAAATTATCCATATAGAAGTTATCACTCACAGATAAAATATAAAGGATTTACTCCAAACTATGGCAGCATAAGCAATAATTAATAAGTCTGGATCTGAAAGAACTCATCTTCACTCAATGTTTTAATTTACTTTGATTTAATCATACTGTAAAGAAAATAATATAACAATAAGCATTCTGAAAAAAGGGAAACATTTAGTGAGCAAACATATAGTGAGGAAACATCTAGAGCAAAATGCTCTTCAGTTATTAAGCTTCCTTTCACACATTATGTCCATGTGAAGTAAGATAATGACTAGTAAAAGTTACCAGCATTTAAATACTCCAAAGCAAATGACAGTGCCATTAATACTTTTATTAATTCATTTCTGCATCTCTTTAAGTATAATAGACCCATTAATGCTGACATTTAATAACAGTTATGACAGTGCACTCACAAAAATAATTTTCTATGATACTTCTATTTGTAAACACAGAAAGTCTGAGAACAAATTTTCCTTTCCTTGCCCTTTCTTGACCATAGATGTTGGGTGAGATTAAGTTTTCAGTGCTGAGATGCAGCAAGTTGAACTGAACAGTCTTAAGTAGAACACCCCCCAGGCCATACCCCATGCCCTGAGGACAGCAGTGGGTCTGGCGCCGCCCTTCGTATGCCTGAGTGGAATAATCAAACCCCACAGGTTTAAGAGAAAGAGGCAAAGATCACAGCCAGAAAATAACTGGAGAAGTGTGGAAAAAAGAGGGGAACATGTTGTGAAGAGGAGTGGGAAACCATGCACAAATGAAGAAGACTAAGTAGAGATTAAAAAGTAACAGGAAGAGGGAATTAGAGGAAGTAAATGGGTAGAGTATGAGAGGAGTAGCATAATGCTAAGATATTAGACTACACGAGCAGTAAATCTGTTGACATTTTGAATTAAGACCAATTTAGTTATTTCCTATTTTTCTAAAATGTCAAGGTGCACCCTAATTGATAAAGTCAATTTGAAAAAAATAATTTATGACTGCAAGTACTACTGTCTTTCTTATGGACATCTGCTGTGCTACTTTTTTTTTCTCATTCAAAGAGAAGACTGCTTAGTTCCTTACTTAAGTTTGTGGGTAAGATTTAACCTTGGGGGAAAAAAAAGTTTTTGTCATGGAAATCCTGCCTATATTAAGGGAGAGCTTTGCCATACACTTTTTTTCTGAAAGTTTTCCTTAGTTTACCCCTGTTTTTTCTATTATACACATAGTACAATATATTTTGAGTACTATATTATATTATAATATAATACTATAATATAATACATAATATATATAATCCATATAGTTTGAGCCTCTACTGCACTTCAATTTAGTATTCTGCATCTTGACATTTTAGAAGGAAGACAGCTTCTGAGTCAATGGACTGTGTAATGCCAAAGCTCAGGTGTGATCTCCACAATCTTTCTGCCAATCTTTCTGCCAATCTTTCCACAGACTTTGAAATCAAGGGCTACTACCTCTTGTTGTACTGCAGTTTCAAACAAGTTTTGATTCTGGAAAAAAACCAAGGTATTCATTAGTGACTATATCAACAGTGTTATTGACAGAAAACCAAAACAAAATTCTGGGTATGGCTTTTACAAAATAGACTAATTATATAGGACAGCATAAGACAGGCAAATAGATTGTACCATTCTCAGAATAACTCCTTTCTGGTCAATGGAGTAAGACCAAGTTTGCATTTGTCCCATTGGATTAAAAAAATGAAATGTGGAAATAAATAATTTGCTTCAAAACTAGAGATGTTTTATTATCACTCTTGCTTATACAGTAGAATCTCTGAGGTTCTGGTTTAAGAACTTTAGGAAGTCTGATATTGTCTCTAGATAAAATATATAGAACTAAATGGACCATGAATTGGTTTGTAAAATAAGTTCTGTGGTTTAGAATTTAATACATATTGCTGTCCTGTGCAATACATAAATGAGTATTTAGTGTCTTAAATATGCTCAGCCACATGTTCCTTTAAAATATACTGGCATAAATCTTCTGTATCTTCACTGATATCCAGGTGGTATCATTGTAATTTTCATTTGAGTTGGAGATACCTCATGCCAGCTGCTTTCAAATTATAAAAATTAGTTTTTAAATTCTCTCTGAATGTTGCATGAGATCTTGGATAACGCAAAAAATGTAGCTGAGACAGGTCAGTAGATCTCGACTGCATTTGTATTCGTTGTCAGTGTAGGCCTGGAAACAGAGAAGAAATCAGTGAGGGAACCTTTAAATTTAAAGAGAGTTTCTTTGCCTGAGCATACTTCAGTGATACTTACTGTGATACTGAGATTGGTTGCATTATGTTCATCTTGCTGTGGCTGTAGTTCCACTGGAATAATGGTAGAAGAAAAATTTTAAAGATGAAAAGAGAGAAGATAGAATCTGAGCAATGCAAAAATAAAGACAACTCATGTTAAATAAATAAAATATATCTCATGGGCCTGTTGATAATACTGGCCTAATTAAATAAGCATGGCACTATGGCACCTCATTCTGCCTTGTGAAATTCTCCTGTTCTTCCTGTGAAAAAGCACTATCCCCCTAATGTACTGATAAAGAGTGGAAGGCAGATATCATCAGGAGGGATCAATGAAGGAAAGAATATTCAAATAATGAAATATCTACCTTGGATTATATCCTAATCGGTTATTACATTAGTCTAAATTTATTTCACTCTCATATTATCTTACTTGAGTTATTAGAGACTAATGAAAGCTAATGTCAATTAGTTAAATCCTTGTTATGTTCCACCTAACAGTCATCTGTGAACTTCACTGTATAAGAAATAGGCACTGATGCGTTTCCTAATTAATAAAATAATACTTCGAGATGAGGGAGGAAAGGGAGATGCCTTTTCAAATTTCCTTTAATTCTCCATAATTCAAAAAGCTTGGTTGTTTTCTTTTGAATTTGTAATTGAGAATTCATTATCTCATGTGAAATTATATTCAGTATAGTGCATTCAAATCTCTCTTTAAAAAAAAAATAAGTAAGATTTTATTCATAGAGGTAAATAGTGGCAAAGAGCTATTGCAAGATATCCTCTTGTGAACTATCAAAAGAGATCCCCTCTGTCAATCTCACTCACAACAACCAAGTGCTCTTCTTGAATCTAGAGATTCACGTCCTACACTTGCCTTTTCCAGACCATTTCTAAGTTTGACTTTTCTAAGTTTGAACTTGGGAAAACTACACTTGACCTGCATACCTGGATTTCCTGCCTATAAAATCTCCTAAGTAATAGTACCTAGCTCAAAAGGGGGCCTCTAAAGAGATGGAAGAGGTGATAAAAAATGTACCACTTTTAAAATATTTAATATTACAAAAAGCATCTTCATTCCAAGATGGTCTGGCAGTCACTCAGTATGTGCTGGAATTCCAGTTCCCCTTTTAGGGGCAAGTATTTGCCCCCAGACATTTCTGGCTGACCTTCTTGTCCTTTGCAGAGATGTATATTGCAGGTCGGGTTTTCCATCTTCAACAACAAAAGATCAGGCATAAGTCCAGCCCTTTACAGGACAAGAGCAAAGGAGTGCTCGCTCTATATCCTTCCGTCCTTAACGCTGTAAGATAGCTAACTGCAAATAAATGTGCTTAAAGACTATGCACCTGATTAAGCCATAATTTAAATGCCTTTCAAGGTTGCAACTGGAGTCTGAACAGAGCTCAAACTCTGAGGACGGCGACCTGGCATCTGCGGGGCAGGAGAAAAGCAAACTGTAAACAGCAAAGGTGTGTAGCAAGGCACCTGCCTCAGCTACCCACCGAGAAATCTTTGAAGGCATTATGCTGCTGCTGCAATACTTTTAATGGTGGGTATTTTTAACTTTTGTTGTTGAGAACTCATCTGTTCCACTGAGTTTCATTTCTTTTGAGACATTGAAACTCTTTAAAACTGTAAATAATGAAAGCAAAATTTTCTTTGTGCTCTGAAAGTTCTTCTCTTCACAAAATATTAGAAGTTCAAGAGCATAAATAAGCTTTTCCATAAAATCTAAGCAGAAATATCTTTCTATTGTGTATTTTGTTTACATTTTTGACAACAGGGAGTAAATTTTCAGTGCACAGCTTGAGATTTTACAGAAGATTCAACTCTCATTAACTTTAGAAAGAGTTTTATAACTTGTCATTCAGGTACCATATGAAAGCTGACTCTTGTGTGTAACCCCTGAGTATCTACTCTTTCATAATTTTTACAAATTATCCAGGATATATGTCATTATTGGCAATACCATAACATTTATTAAAAAAATTATCACTGGTATTGAAGAGTACAGCTGTGGATAAGAGAGTGAGTGGATGTTTTGTTGAAAACTGCCAGGACACTGCTAATAAATGTGCAGTGCCACTTAGTTATTGGCATTGCCATATAGAAAAGTATTTTTGCTTTAATACAGCAAAATGAAAAATAGTCATTGTTCATCATCCCTTATTTAAAGCTCTTCTTCTCCTTGTTGTATATAGATTTGGCAATGCCAGCACATGGCAATATTACCTGTAAAGAAATAAAGATAATTTAAAATTTGCAGGCAAGAATTTTTGTGGTGGGAGCACTGATCTTGGACACTAGAAATGTTGGTTCTGTCCCCTTTTCTCCTGGTGTTCTGCAATGTAGTGTTGGGAGGGTCACCCTCAGCTGCATTTGGAAGGATTTTGCTGGGAATTATGTGCTTCACTATCCTTCCTCCCTGTCCTCACTGCTCCACCCTTCCCATGTCCCTTTTTGTAAACTGTGACACTGACTTTCCTGTAAGGAATTTTAAGATCAATTAGTAAGAAGCTATATATAAGATCTAGCATTGTTAATAAGATTAACAGTATGATTACACTGAACAAGAAATGAGCTAAAACAAAGCAGCGTTAGCACAAGAAGGTAGCAGCTTGTGTCCATTCAATAACACCACTGGCAGTGCTGAGATGCATCTTTACATGAAGCAGCGGGCACGCTTGCTCCAGGCTTTTACAATGTCCACCTTCTATGTCTGAATTTATTCATATCAATGCAGTTACACTGACATTAAAAAGAAACTTACTCAGTGGAGACGATTCAGGTTTAAGATTTAGAAAACTGTTGTTCAGTTACTGTACAGGGTACATGCTTTCTGTTGTGATGGTGGGGCTGATGCTGCTTCCACTGAAAGTGAAGGTGAAATTCAGTGTTTCTGGACCGAACTGCATGCTTTGATAAAATATTCTGGGTGTGACGGAAGGAGTTGGGAGGTGTCTGGAAGATAAATAAGCTGTAGCATTTCCATATTTGCATCCTACCGCATACTGGGAAATGGTTTTATATGCATAAACTAATTTCCAAAGGGGCTCCATGCTAGACTTTAAGAGATTTACAAAACCCAGATAGAATAATGCTTCCAAAAAAAAAGTAAGGAGGAAACTTTGCATCCTTATAGATTCAAGAGCTAGAAAGGAAATTTGTCACCAGAAAATGATATGGAAAATTTGGTTTGAGATATTTGCTTCTGCAGTTTAAAAGAGTTGCAATGCTACCGAACAACAGAGCTCAGCAGGATAGATCAAGGAAACTGCAAGAAGTTGAGTCTGCTTAAATTATACCATGTTTTGTACAATCCTGTTAGTTTGCCTACACAGACTATAGGCCCATTTCAGGAGCTTTGTCAAGGCATAAGGAATAATATTCCTAGGAATGGCGGAATGTTTGTTTAATAAGATTTGAAAGATTTGATTATATAATGGAATATACATCATGGTAGACTAAACTAAATGTTGGGGATTCTGTTTTAATGTCTGTGTATGCGTACAAAGAGGATATCACAATAATTGCAGATTTTTCTTTTTTCATCACTTCTCTCACCTGGTTGTGTTTAAATTACAAGGTTATCACTGCAATAATCTCAGTATCAAATATCTGAGAAAAGACTCAACATTTACATTTTTATAGATTTTAAATATGAGTCAAGGCAAGCAAATTACAGTATTAAAGGATGATTGAAAAGTCAAGATGCCATGGTGCAATATCAGATAATGCACTGAAGCAACCTGCCTTTTATTCTGTTGTTAAAAAAAAAGAAAGAAAAAACATCCCACAGGTTAGAATGGCTTGTAAACCATTAACTCTTTATGAAGAAATACTGTCAAGTCAAAAGTATGACAAGAAAACTTCTAAAACAGGTTGCTTTTGGTTGTTATAGTACAGAATAGCTGCTAGGGATTATTTTAAAAGGGAAAAAAATAAAGAGAAACAAAAACGTCTTCACAGAACATTGCTTTAATGGCCCAGCTCTGCAAGGTTCAGAACATTTCCTTCCTCTGAGCTTCTGAGGTATTTCAGATCATAGAATCACAGAATCACAGAATCATTAAGGTTGGAAAAGACCTTCAAGATCATCAAGTCCAACCATCAACCCAACACCGCCATGCCCACTAAACCACATCCCGAAGTGCCACATCTACACATTTTTTGAACACTTCCAGTGATGGTGACTCCACCACCTCCCTGGGCAGCCTGTTCCAAAGCTTGACCACTTGCTCCATAAAGAAGTTTTTCCTAATACCTAATCTAAACCTCTCCTGTTGCAACTTGAGGCCATTTCCTCTCTTTTTGTAGCCAGTTACTTGGGAGAAGAGACCAACACCCACCTCACCACAACCCCCTCTCAGGTAGCTGCAGAGAGCAATAAGGTTTCCCCTCAGCCTCCTCTTCTCCAGACTGAACAACCCCAGTTCCCTCAGCCACTCCTCATAAGACTTGTGCTCCTGACCCCTCACCAGCTTTGTTGCCCTTCTCGGGACATGCTCCAGCACCTCAATGTCCTTCTTGCAGTGAGGGGCACGAAACTGAACACAGGATTAGAGATGCGGCCTCACCAGTGCCGAGTACAGG
>NW_010529006.1:2139-2682 GCF_000687285.1 Phaethon lepturus | reverse complement strand
CCCTCCTCTTTGCTGTCATCCCTTTTATTCACGGGCGCTTCTTCTGGCCTGCTTGCATCCAGTTAATTTTCCTTTTCTTAAATAAAACCTGACTCCAGGCATTATTTGGTAAATAGAGCCGGGAGAAGCGGGGCTTGCTCTTTCTTCTCCTGACAAGCCTGGCAGGATGGGGGAGATGAGGTGGAAAGAGAGACAGATGAATAGGATGCAAAAGCATCAAAGAAAAACAAACACGAGATAAAGGGAGGGTGGGGGAGAAAGAAAAACGAGGCAGATCCATAGCTGGGATGGGGAAGCCGAGTGAAGGCAAGGGGGGACCTGCTAAACCCCAGCCCCCGCCCGTGAAGCATTGGCTGGGGGGGGGCTAGGGGGTGTTCGCTGGGCACGGCGAGCCCAGCACTGGGATGGCGAGGTCGGGAGCCGGCACAAGAGGTTCCTGAAGGGCTCAGACTGGAAATCATTGTTTTTGCTATTATTTCCCCATTTTCAGCAGGCTGAGGAGCACTCAACGTCTGCCTGAAGGCGAGTAACCTGGCCGAGCTC
>NW_010529006.1:1348-2019 GCF_000687285.1 Phaethon lepturus | reverse complement strand
CGAATGAAGTCCTCGGATGAAGGGAGAAAGTGAGGACTAAAGCGCTAAAATTACCTGTGCGGAAACTGGGTGAGAGCAAACTCAGTTAAACAGGGAGGGAAACGGGTAATTGCTGGCACCGAGCAAACCCTGGGCATCGCTGGGGAAGCCGGGGAAATTTCTCCCCTTTATCTGTGGGTCCCACCAGCCCTAAAAGCAACAGACCCCCGGGGTGGCAGGACCCACATTCGGGGAACATGGAAGCCCTGTCCAGAGGCAGGCATCAGCGGTGTAGCTTTGCCCTGGTTTTGATTCTTTTTTTTTTTAATAAGCTGAATTCTCAGCTGGACCCAGCAGAAAAATCAATAGCAGGACTCGAGAAAGCAGTCAAAATACATGGAGCTAAATTTGCCGCCCCGCAGGCAGCCGCGAGTCTTCTCGGGTGTTGTGATGTGCGGCCACGCTGAAAGGGGGGCGGGGGGAAATAAGGCAATTTCAAAAATCCTTTGAAATAATCGCCTAAGATGATTGAAGTCCCCTAAAATACCAAGGGAAGATCCAGAAGTGCTTCTTAAAAAGTTGGCGTGGACATCGGCGGAGCGAGGGAAGCCGCCTTCCCACTGCCGAAGGCACCGGGGGAAAGTTGGGGTGGGCTTTTTCCTTTCCCAATTAGACCTGAAGGGTGTCCTGCC
>NW_010529006.1:1064-1310 GCF_000687285.1 Phaethon lepturus | reverse complement strand
CCTGCAGAAACCTCATCCGCAAAGCAGCGTGTCGGCGTTAGCAGAAAGCCTCTCTTTCTCCAAAGTCTCTTTTAATTCCATCCCTTTAGCTCTGCCTTCTCGAGCGCAGCCCCAGCCACATCCATCTGCCCTCGCAACAGAGGCGGTGTCCTGAATCGGTTTTATTTTTGGCAGCTTTGCCTTCAGCTCCTCCGTGACCGGGAGACGCTGTCCCCCTCCCCGCGGCCGGCCGGGCGCCGCCCGTGG
>NW_010529006.1:0-949 GCF_000687285.1 Phaethon lepturus | reverse complement strand
GCCGGCCCACGCCTGTCCGGGAGTTACTGCGGGCACGTGGCTTCTGCTGGTTCATGGCCAGGTGCCTGTAGGGCCAGTCCTGCATCCCACCCTGCGTCCGCCCCGTGGAACGCCCAGGACCGGGCTGGCCCTCTGTGCTGGGAAGTATAGAGAAACAGTTTTCTTCTAACGTTTCTCTCTTCTTTTTTCAGTGGGAGCCCTTCCTGGAGGAGGTCTTTAAAATTAATAATGCTCGCTTTCCCTGCCACCCCCCATTCCCCAGGCTCCTGCTTTAAATTAATGAAATGTCAAACAGTATTAAGTCCTGATCACGTGTGTGTGATAACGAAGGGACCGATTTCCAGCCAGTTTACAACTCTGATCTGTTCTCCCCCTGCCCCCCCTTTTTTTTTTTCCTGATTAAAACTCCCTTTATTAGATTTACTCTTTCATCGGCTCCCTCTGATTTCCACCCTCTGTGGCCCAAGGCTGGGGAAAGCCTGGCTGTGAGTCAAGGCAGCCCTTGCTTCGCTCGCTCCCCCGACAAGGTGGTATGGTGAGGGGTTCTACAGCCGGCAGCGTTCCCGGAGGGATGACTTGGGGAAGGATGAATGGATGGGCTGGCGTGTAGGCAGCTAGATGGGCCCATCCCCTAATGGCTGGGCAACGAGGCGACAAGGTGCTCCGGCTGGCGGCTTCATCCATCACCCGTCCCTCCGGCTGGGCTCTCCGGCAAACTGGAAGAGCTCGAAGGGTTAATCTGTAATTTAGGAGCCGACACCAAAGATACAGTTGTTGGGAGAGAAGAAAGCCCTGTTGAAGGCTTTAGGAAATAATTTGCCTTGGCACTTTCTTATAAGAGTGAATTGATTTTTGCTGGGCTGTGTCAAGCTGAGTTATGAATGGGGGGGAAGCAGGGCTGGCCCTCCCAGAGGTCAAGGTGTGATAAAATCAGAGGCACGCGTGGAGG
>NW_010529005.1:3026-3868 GCF_000687285.1 Phaethon lepturus | reverse complement strand
TTGTAGCAAGGCTGGGCTGAGCGGACCCCCAAGCCCTCGGAGGGCGTTGTCACGGGGGACGAGGGATGCCCTCGGGTGCCGTCTCCTGTGTTAGAGTGATGCTGAGGAAGGGAAGGAGGAAGATGGCTCTTCACGGTGCAGCTTGGTGGCCTGGGGAGCCCACGGGCACCCTGCGTGTTGGACCAGTGCGTGGCCCTGCGTGGTGGCCATGCACGGGAATTTCGCTGGCCCCGGAGGCAGCAGTTGGGTTGGAGTTTGAAATGCTTCTGTGGAGCAAAGCTGGTTTGCACCAGGCAAATTCAGGAGAGCAAGCAAGAGGGGTGTGAGGAGAGGGTAGAAGCTTTGGAAACACCTGAATTTGATGTCGCACGTTGGAATAGGAAGTTGAAGGTTTGAAGGCTGTAGGTTTGAAAGCCATTTTTAAAATCTGGTAGTGTTTTTCTTCTGGTAGATGGGATGTAAAAAGCAAAATTGAAATGAAGTGTGTTTGCTGTGCTGGAGTAGACTGTTTCCACCAGCTACAAATGACTTCCCTTCCTCCCCTTCTCCCTTTTCTTGGCACTTTTTTGCCCCAGCAGTGTCTGGACTGACACTTTCTTTGCTCAGCCCTGCGCGCAGCTCCCCCCCGCACCGGCAGCGCTCGCCCGTGTTATCAAAGCTCTGGGAGGGAGAATTTCTCACTCTGCAGGATTGTACTCTTCTCCCAGTAAGTTATGGCAATGCACAAATATTAGCCTTAGTCCTTGCTCTTGTGTAGGACCTTCGGAGAGGTGCCGCTCTTCTCCCAGCACCGCGTGGCCGGGTTACGGCTGGACATGGAGCTGGGCGGCAGGGATGCTGCA
>NW_010529005.1:2639-3009 GCF_000687285.1 Phaethon lepturus | reverse complement strand
CCAGCACCTTTTTCCAGCGAACTGCCAAAACTTACTCAGTCATTCTCATGTCTCACTCGACCGACTTGTGACTGTCGTGACTTTGTTTTAGTCACTTTATCTGTTTTGCTCATGCAGAAAGCTGTTAGTGTTGCTGGGAGGGTTTATGAGCCTCGAAGCTGTCACCTGTTTCCTACTTGTTATTCCAGGTAGTTAATTTTCTTTCTGTTCCTTGAGAGCTGCAGCTTGTTTTCCCCATGATTCCCTCTGGAGAAAGGCGGCTTTCCAGCCTCTGCCCCAGAGAGGGCTGCTGGGGTGATGGAGAGGGCTTTGGTGTGCCTGGGGATGGGGCTGCGGCTCCGGGGCGGGGCTGGCACCCCCGCACCCCCGC
>NW_010529005.1:0-2334 GCF_000687285.1 Phaethon lepturus | reverse complement strand
CGAGTTTCCTGGCCCAGGCTTTCGGAAGAGGCGCTGGGTAGCGAGACGGGGAGCCCCGGCGCGGTGGATCTCCTCAGGCAGCCCTTCCCAGGGGCGCGGGTGACGGAGGAGGGCCTGATGCTTTACCCTGAGCCTCTTGACGGCGTCACCAGCTGCTTTTGTAGAGGTGGACCTTGGTACGCCGCGAGGGGCGTGGGTGCCGCCGGGGTGCTCCGTGCCCCAGGGAATGCCACGCGGGGTGCGGAGCGTGGGAGCGATTCCCAGGGCTGACGAACGCAGTCACTTCCGCACCGAAGCGAGGAGGGGGGTCAGTTCTCAGCAGCGCAGTGCTCCTGCCCGGAGGGGATGTGGACAGGGGAGGGGGCTCTGGCACACTGCTGCTTGTTTCTCTGGGCCTGGAAGAGGGGGAGAAAGGAAAGTGTGCACACACGTACGGGTGATACTCGTCTTTGGAGGAGTATCCTGCCCGCAGTGCCAGCGTGGGAGAGCTGGGGTGAGGCGGTGGGAAGAAAGACTGAAGCTGCTCTATTGGATCAAATATGTGTTTTATTAATAAAAGGCTTACGCTGCGATTGGAGTGCCCTGCAGCAGGAGCGGTATTATGTCAAAGTGAGGATTTAAATGCTTTAAAAAACCAAGTTGGACAGATATGAGAGAGCAACTTAGAGTATTTTCATCTCACTATGTTGTTCATCAGTTCCTTTAATAATTCAGGGTGGGTGTTTTTTTTATATTGGAGGAGACAGACTAGGCAAATAAGCGAAATGTGGCTCCTGGAGCTACAGGGTAAGCACTGTGGCTTGACAAATCTCCCTTCCAGGTGATATTGGATTCTTGCTATTAGAAAACATGAGTAGCCTGTACCAGGAACTGATGGGCCCATCTCGTGCTCTTGTAGCACATCAATATTAACGGTGCTTTATGGAATTGCATTGAGAAATGCTCATGTCTGACCAGGTGAAGCTGTTTTGCTGTGGCGGTCTAAATTGTACCGGAACAGTGGGGTGGGAAGGACCCTTGGTTCGGAAATGCAAATGGAGGGGGTCTCATCTGTATGGTGATATTTGGGTGTGTAAAATGAAGGTTGAGGGAGATCTTTGAGTCTTGACCTTCCCATCCCCTGCCTCGGCGTGGGGCTCCTCTAGCTGAGGCTGGACCGGGTGGATGTAGTCAGCAGAAATAGGTGCTGCCTGCGTGATGCTGGCGCTTTCGTGCACGTCCTGCCCCGCTGCCCTTACATCACCCGGGCTGCCGGCGGCTATTGCTGTGCATCACTGGGAGGAGAAGACAAATAACCTCCCTCGGGCCACGCGCGGTTCCCAGCACAATACATAAAAGCTGTCTCGGAGTGTTTAATGCGTTTCTAAAGGGCTGGAGGGTATGGGTGGCTCAACGTCTCCGTGCACGCTGGTTGCGTTAGATGTCTTTGCTTGGATTTTAGCCCCTTTTCTCCCCTTTTTTGGGGTCTCTAGTTTTGTGGATGCAAGGGTTGAGGGCTGCAGGCTCTGGGCTGCTGTTTCCTGCTGTTTCCTCCAGCCAAGGAGGTGCAAATACTGCATTGGGATACAGAAACGTGAAAATAATGGTCAAATTAATTGGTCAAAAAAAAAAAAAGGTGAAAACCATTAGTACTTCTTGTATTTATCTCTTCAGGGTTGTCTCTGCTTTCTGAAGCTTTGAGGCTGTGGAGGGAGGGCTGGAAGGGACTTCTGGTCCGGTCTTGTTTTGCCTGGGAAGCAGTTCATTCTGGTGGCCTCGCAGCGATGCTCGGTGTGGTTGAGGATGCTGTTGCCTCCATTTCCTTATCTTGCTGTCAAACAAGTGCATTTCTTCCCACCTTTTCTCCAGACTCATGCTTGTTTTCTGGACTCCTCAGGAAATCGGCATCTTCCTCAGTGCGTGGTTTTGTGTTGTTTTTTTTTTTTTCCTTCCCCCCCAAGGCCTTGGTAGCCTGGATGGTTTTGGGGATTGTCAGACACGACTGCTCATCTAGTGCTGAGCCAGGATCGCATCTCCGTAGCGGGTGCGTGGGGCTGGGCCAGCCCTTCCTCCTGCGGGAGCTGAGACTTCCCCCGTTTCCTGCCTGCAGGCTCCAGGGCTTTCAGAAATAACCAAAACCTCACGAGCTTTGCAGGGTCCCTCGGGCACGCAGCGCTGGATTGGGATGGCAGCTCCGTGGGGGGGACCTGGGGGCCGAGCGTTGGTCGGAGCATCCCCGCGGTGCTGTGCCTGCGCCGGGGCCGGACCCGTTGGATGCCGCAGGCGGGTGGCACCACCATGACCCTCTCGCAGCCCGGGACGGTGCGTGCCGGCGGGGTGGGCGAGACGCACGGA
>NW_010529004.1:0-5918 GCF_000687285.1 Phaethon lepturus | reverse complement strand
GGCGGCGGGCGCGGAGGGGCGCGGGCACAGGGAGGGAGACCCCGGGTGGAGCTGTCCCGTCGCTGTCTGCAAGCTCGCGCGCTTGTCGCGCCAGGGAACATCCCTGCACAGGCGGAAATCCACTCTGGAGCGTGCCCAGACACCAGTTTGGCCTGCAGGGACCAGTTTTAGGCACAGCTAAAGCCTGAAACACGAGACGGGAGGAGAAAGCGATCTGACCAAGGTGGGTGCGGTGAGAGCCCTCCTCTCCCTGCGGTGACCTGCCCCGGGGATAGTGCTTACCGTGCTCACCAAGCACCGCCTGGGCCCGACCCCCGGCTGCTGCCCCGGGGTGGAGTGGACATAATACCCTCCTCCAGCTAAAAGGAGAAGTTCTGTTTCACCAGTTTCATCCCATCCCCACTTCTGGCCATACTCTCCCACTGCCTTCTTACTTGGCCCCAGCTCTTGCAAACCACCTACGTGAGCCATCAGAGGTCACTAGTCCTGAGGACGACTAACCCAGCGAGAGTAAACCTGACTACGGGTACAAGTACTAGAGCCAGTGCCGGTAGAGGAGGGGAGGCCCAGGCATCCCCCTCTTGGTGGTAGCAAGCCACCGCGTTGGCTTAAGCTCTTAAGGGTAAGGCAGCTGCCTTGGGAAGCGAACCTGGTTTCCAGCCATCCTCCAGTTTGTGCTGGATTCATCATAAGGTGCTGAACGGGGTGTTGGAAAGGCTGGATCCTCTGGGGACGCTCTTTACGAAGGAAGAGACTCACGTGTGCTGTTCTGGGAAGGGATTTAGGGCTGCAGGTGGCAAGGGGAGGCATGTTCCTCCAGCCGTGTGAAGGTGCCCAAGTGTCTGAAGGTGGCTGGGCTTGCAAGAAACTCATCTTCTTGCAGCTTCCCCTGGTCTTGCTGTTGCTGACATGATGATGTTGTGTCCCAGACCAGCTTTCTGGTGAAGCGAGGGAGGAAATAATGATCTCGTGATCAGGATTTGGTTGGGGGCCTGGGAAGACAGCCAGGACAGGGCAGCTGGCAGCAGCATGGGACACGCTTCACGGAAGGGCTTGATCACCGTGAATAGCACATGGTCACTGGCAAGACGATGCAGCACAAGGTCAGGTAGCTTTTTTTACTAAAGGAGCAACACCCACCCCATGAGTCAGTCCAGAGTTTTGGGAAAAGAACAAAAATGTGTACAAACCACGAAGACAACAATAATGTGCAGGAAGAGGGATGCTAAAATCAGATTGCTAAAATGAAGATTTTTAAGACTTAGCATTTACTAATCTTTGAGTAGTTGCAGCCTGTTTGTGTTTTTTTTGGTGGTTGGTGTTTTTGTTTTTTTAGAGTGGGCATGCATTCTGGATGTGAATGATAAAACAAGGGAATGAAAACAAGTCAAAAATAGTTCAGAAATGAGAGTTCAGAAGAAATGTTTTGAAGCATAAAAAGGGTATTCCCAAGAGGTAGCAGTGAAAGAAACAATGATTTGAGTGAAATCTGGCTGTGGTAAAAAGACACATTTTAATGTACTACAGTCCCTCTCCATCTCCTTTTCTGTTAGACCTGACTTGCAGATTTGCCATATACTTCCAGGCTTATCCTAAAAGTATACTGGAGGCAGTGGAAGAGAAAAAGGTGAAGGATTTCTTAGAGAATTTTTTGTATCCCTCTGCAGAAAGGAGCAGATGATAACATTGCCGAACTAACCTGCTTCTCACTGTGCTTATCGTGAGAGCAATAAGGTTAATTCTGCAGTGAGGGCAGCAAAGTACTGTCCGTCAGGGAAGGGAGGAGGATGGACAGACCAAGAGATGCCATTTTTTATTCGACAGGGTCAGCCGGAAGCTGCAAGAAATGTCAGCAGTAGCCAAGCACTGGGAAAAGAAAAAGAAATACAGTATTTTAATCTATTTTCTATGGAAAATATAAACACTAATGTTTATTGGACAAAATGTTTTACATGGACCAAAGTAGTGGTGCTACAAGGTGAGAAGCAATGGATGAAATTTGTCCCAAACCGTATGTTGAGGCAACGAGACTCATAGCCAGTGACTAATAAAATTTCCCTAAAGCAAAGGTGTTTGACCTGGGATTTGGGGTTGGTCCTATCACTATCAGGAGAACTCTGGAGCAGTGGAAAAAATAGTATGAAACTCAAAATGTTTTGGAAAGAACTGACTGATGACTTAAATGTTCTTCCTTCTGTTTGGAAGAAAAACAAGACTCCTGCGGTTTTCTTGGAATGGGCTGCAGAAAACAGTCTGGAGTGCCAAGTGCCTCTGTCCTAAGGCTAGTGACCAGGGCAATATGGTTGGGAGATTTTGTAAAAATCTCATTAACAGAAAATAATAATGTTCTGGGTGTTGGGACCACTGTTCAATGGTGCCGTGTTCTTGATCAAACGGGTGGTTTTAGTGGATGATTAAAATCTTCATGGTGCTTCTTTGCCAAAGCCTGTCATCTCCTGCAATCTCTGGCCAATTTCCAACTTACCTATTTGCCTACTAAGCTATGCTGATGCCAGGTCTCACAATTTCATCATAAGTCTCATTATATTTGGTGTGGGTTTTTTCCCTTGAAAATTCAGCTTTGGGAGTCCTGTGATTATATAAGCATTTCATCTACAATTTATTTAAGAAATTATTGTGTTGAAACACTTGAATACATGAAGCCTAATAAAGGAAGAAGGAACGAAATCAAGATCAATCTTTTTAACATGATTTTTTTTTGTGATTTGAATTACCAAATATCCTTGAATGGCCATTACTGATACTTTCTCTTACATTTTAATGAATACGGTACGGTTCTCTCAACAGCTACTGTGATGAGATGCAAAAGCAGAGGTGTCTCTCTGCTGTTCAGGAATCTCTGTACACTAAATTTTAGGCAAAATGTATAATAATAAAAAATTTCAAGCATTTAAAAATTCAGTGATGCTTAGAGGCAATGATTTTTTCCCCCCTCTTTAGTTCAGGTCAGTTAAACAGCCACACAAGCCCATGCCACTTTAGGTAGCTGTAGAAGCCTTCTTGGCTTACCCCAAAAAACATACACCAAGTCCTGCAGGCTCCGAAGACAAGGCTGGCCGGCAGCAGGCTCAGCGATGGCGATTTCTCCGGCCCCAGTGAGCTCCTTGCCTGGCTCCTGCCCCTTGTTTCTCGAGGTGAGGCTCAGAGTGGCTTTTTGTTGGATTGCTCCCGAACTTCTGCCTCAGGCGTGCAAGACCATAGTCCATAGTCCAGTCCCATGCTGGGGAAGCAACGAAACCCGCCAGCTCCATCCTGCTATCCTGCTGTGGGCATCCCTCCGATTAGCGGTACCCATTACCCTGAGGGGCTTGATGGAATTTTGCACAGTGTGTGAAAGGGGCCCTGCTCACCGCTCCTCATCCTGGAGCTGCCTGGGGAACGGTCCTGCTGATGACATTCATTAATGTCTTGCAACAAAGTTTTGACACCAAGAGTCTACCGTTGGCACCAGTGGTGATGAAAGACGTTTAACCGAATGATGTCATTAGCACAGACTTGCTTACCTAAGGGCCCTTGCGGATGCTGCACAGCCGAGCCGGCAGGGAGCTCCCAGCACTGGCATGCCAGTGGAGGCAAACCAAGCCCTAAGACAAGCCTTAAGCTCCTCCACGCTGAAGAAAGGGACACTTTAAAGAGAGCAATGTCACTGCTGATGGAGAGAGCCCAGGAGAACGCTGCGGTATCCAAGTGGCACGCACAGCGGCTGTGGTTTTACATGGCAAAGAGCAGAAAGGGGTCCCGCAGGCGTGCCACTCACTTGAAGGTAAATACTTCTAATAATGATGCAGCAGTCACAAGCTCAGCAGAAAAAAAAATGTGTCTTACTATGACACCAGGGCAAGGCTGCCTTCGTCCTTAAAACAACCTGTAACAGAAATAAAGATTACTACTGGAAAAACACCAGTCACCTTTGAAAAGAAGTGGTGTTATATTTTTACACAACTTTTTTACTTTATGTCAAAAACTTCCATCCCCTGAACTGAGCAAGTGACCTCTTCTGGGAAGATACTGCACTCAGTGTAACCCTGAGCATTATATTCTTCTGCCAATCACTTCTTCCACCGCTAGAGCAATGATTTTCTACAATAGTCTCGCACTGGAGTCAATCCATTCTCTGGGTTTCGCCAAATGATAGCATTTTGTCTCAGCAGTTTCTTGAGTCGTCATATTTGGTATCCAGGGGAGGTTTCGTGCTTTGTATTCCCCTGGCCCAGAGGCACCAAGTACCTGAATTTCTGCAGAGCCCCAGCTCCCACGCAAAGCTTGTTACAAACCGACCAGCTGACCAAAACACCCTTTGCTGTTACCAATATAGCAGTAGGCCATAAATATTCATGAGTTATCACCCCGGTTTTATAAATTATCTACATCATGGCTGTTTCATGCAGGCTCACATATGTGCTCTTCACTTTTGTCCCTTCTGGCTATATTCTGCAACTAGCTATCCAAAAACCTCAGGTGGTTTTAGTAAGGATGCTGTCAGCGTCAAGCTGATGAAAGAGTGCATCAACTCAGAAGAGGGGGCGGTTGCTCCGGCACACGGTGTTAAGTCTGCTGACACTGGAAATGTGGGGCTATGGGGAAAAAACACTCAAAAGCAGTGACAGAAAGGACAAACTAATGTTGGTTCCCAGTTGCGTGGGAGTTGAGCCAGGACACCAGCCTCCTATGGGAGAGCTTCCACAAAAAGGGGTCCAGAAGGTTCTGCTCCCTCCCGCGCCACCTGCCCTGATGCCGTGGCTCCTGCAGGGAGCGGGGGGGAGATGCGTGGGGCAATCAGGGTCCGTCACCTGGAGCCACAGTTCAGGCCGGGGCTGGGGAACCGCTGAGGGACCAGCCTGTGCTGGTGCTGCTTCTGTGTTTAATGGCCAGTAGTTAAGCCAGCCATAGGGTCTTGTCCCACCCCCACAATTAGCTGTGCCTGAAATAGTGCTGACGGGCTCCCGATCTCATCACCAGGAGTTGCCACACCACCGCACGGCTCCCTCGCCATACATGCGCATGTATTGTATATATGCACATATGTATTCAATATACATCTTTATATACAGTTACAGTATATACAGCATGTGTGCATATTTTCATCTGCAACCCATCTGGAAAAAATCCTTGGATCAGGGAGTCGAAGCCCTGGTGCTTGCCAGATTTCTCACAAGTGGGTTACAGAGAGAGTCCGGCCCTCCCTCCCTCTCTCCCTCCCTCCCTCCCTCACCCTTGCCTCCCCCTAAATCCCTCCCGCGCTCCTCACAGTACCCTGGCACAGCTTCAGGCTTCAGCGGGAGGCGAGACGCCCGTAAGGGTCTCCTGAGTGTCGTGAGTCTCTGCTGCGAGGGAAGAGAGAGGTTTGTGTCCGAGGACGGGCAAGGGTTTCACCAGGTTTCGTCTGGGGCGTTTTCTGGCATTTGCAGGGGAAGGAGCTGGGAGAAGCTGAGTTCACCGAGAGGAGCTTAAACCCGGATTAGCAAAAGCAGAGTAAGTTTAGGCACCGTTACAGTTACAAGCCTGCTGAGCAAGGACTTTTAGTTGGTGAGTTTCGCCTTTGGTGCCTGACTGAGTTCTAACTACAAGCTAAACCTGTGTATATGCAGAAAAAGAAATCTGAATTACTTTTTAAAGCTGATCAGTTTAAAATGCATTGTCGTTTTCTGTGGACTTGGTGGGGTGGGAGGGAAGGGAGAGATCAGAAACCCCCCCGAACTAAGTCACCTTTGGTTGTTTCTGATACTGTTTTTTCCACCAAGCCCATCCGCTGTTACGGGCAACCCTCTGCAGAGGCGTGTGAAATGACACGCTGCCGCTGGTTTTTTTGTTTCTATTTTTCAACCTCGCTGTAAGCGAAGCCTGAAGGGCCGCTGCCGCGGGCGCTGCGTCCTGTGTAACCGCGGGGAGCCGCGCCA
>NW_010529003.1:0-845 GCF_000687285.1 Phaethon lepturus | reverse complement strand
TAACTCTATCCTGGCTGAAACCAGGACATATGACAGTGCACCGGCAGCAATATTACACCAACCAAAACTCCCTGGTTCCGATCCATAAGTTGTATTATCAATTTCAAGAGACAAAGAGTGATCAGCAAGACTCGCTCATCTTTTAATACTCCCATATGGCCAGTGTGAAAGTCTGATGCCTTTTTCTACATTCCAGTAGATGAACGAAGCCAAACACTCTTCGCCTTTGAATGGGAGAATCCGACTACTGGAAGGAAAGGACAATTATATTGGACTGTTCTTCCCCAGGGATTTAAAAATAGTCCCACTTTGTTTGGTGAAATATTGGCTAGAGAATTAGAACAATGGCAAACTAATAATGATGATGTTACTCTTTTACAGTATGTGGACGATATCTTGATTGGAGCTGACACTGAAAAAGTTTGTACAGAAGCTACGGTAAGCCTGCTAAAGTTTCTAGGAATGGCTGGATATCGGGTCTTGAAGAAAAAGGCCCAAATTGTGAGGAAGGAAGTCCGATACCTTGGTTTTAATATATCAAAAGGATAACAAGCACTGGGGGAAGAAAGGAAGGAGGCTATATGCCGAATAGCAGTACCTAAAAAAAAAAAGCAGTTACGGGGATTTCTGGGAATGGCCGGATTCTGCTGAATATGGATCCTCAATTTTGTACTCATAGCCAAACCCTTATATGCAGCCACAAAAGGCCCAGGGTAGTTGTTAGAATGGACTCCAGAGTGTCGGTGTAGTTTTGATGAAATTAAAAGGAAATTAATGGAAGTCTTAGCCTTGGGCCTCCCTGACCTGAAAAAAACTTTTCAGTTGTATGTACATGAGAGACAACA
>NW_010529002.1:22172-22443 GCF_000687285.1 Phaethon lepturus | reverse complement strand
CACCTCCTCCGGCTCCGGTCACCAACACCACCCGTCCGTCAAACCTCAAGCCTGCCGCCATAGCGCTCCGCTCTCCTGCGCTCGACTGCGCAGCCCGCCGGCCCCGCCCCTCTGTCAGAGCAAAGCAGGGCGGTGGAGCGAGGGCCGGCACCGCGCATGCGCCGCTGCCGCCACCGCCCTCTGGGAAAGGTAGTCTGGACTGCAGCGGATGGCAAGAGCACGGCCTCGCGGTGGTTGTGTTGGGGCTCCGGCCCCCCCCGCTCGCTGGATT
>NW_010529002.1:21811-22068 GCF_000687285.1 Phaethon lepturus | reverse complement strand
CCTGCTCCACGGCAGGGACATCTTCACAGGTGTAGGGCGGATTTCAAGATCAGGCTGCCTGAACGTACGCATCACCCCTCCGTTTAAAGTTAACTTTTATTTACTTCTTTTATATTAGTCATGTTATTTTTTGCTTTCTTTACTATTTCCCAATCCAAATCACCGCTTTCAGCTGTTGCTTCCCTGGTTGCAGGAGAGCTTTAGATTAATGTGACATACGCTGCCTTTTATTCGCCCGGATTTTGTCTCTCCATGTG
>NW_010529002.1:21481-21721 GCF_000687285.1 Phaethon lepturus | reverse complement strand
GGTCCCAGCCGGCTCCAGCAGACCCACCACGGGACAGAGCTGAGCCCCCAGCCCCATCTGTTCTGTGAGAACAGATTTTTTAAAAGCGTAAAAAACACTGCGTGGCAGTTGTGGGAGAGAAGGGTGAGAAAACTGAGAGAGGAACAACTCCACAAATACCAGGGTCAGTGCAGAAGGAGGGGCAGGAGGTGCTTCAGGTGCTAGAGCAGAGATTCCCCTGCAGCCCAGGATGACGACATG
>NW_010529002.1:860-21435 GCF_000687285.1 Phaethon lepturus | reverse complement strand
CTGTGGCCCCGTGGGGGACCCAGGTTGGAGCAGCCAGTTCCTGAAGGACTATGCCCTGTGGAGAGGACCCAGGCTGGAGTAGTTCGTGAAGAACTGCTGCCCATGGGAGTGACCCCATGGTGAAGCAGGGGAACAGCGTGAGGAGGAAGGGGTAGCAGAGATGATCATATTTTGTGGGACCAGGCAGCAGGTTAAGTAGTAATTAACATGCCTATTCATTATATCATTGCAGGCATGGTATAATGTTAGTATCATTCAGAATGTAATTGTATTGGAGTTTCATACAGCCACTGCTCTGGATCTCGGCAGTAGATCGAGTCAGGATTTACCAGTATTGTCCACCCAACTCAGGTGGTGACAAACTTTTTCTGAATTATGGACAGGGATCTCATGATGCTATTTCTTCTCGCTTGCTCACTCTCCTGGCTGACTGAGAGCACCGTAAGCCTGAGCCTCTGGGAGATGTAAACTCCCTGCTTCATTGCATTGTCTGTCTTAAATTAGGAGGTGCTGAGGGAACAGAAGATGGTGTAAGGAGTGCCCAGAATTCAGAGCCGCTGACTAGCTTATTTTGTTGGGGAAATCATCTATGCACTCCCTCTGCACAGATGAACTTTAATTCATGATTAACCTTTTTTGTACAGTTTGTAAAGTTTGGATTATTTCTGAAGCTAGTAGAAAGAATTTTTTTTTTCCCCCTGCAGATTGTCTCCTTGACTGTTACTGCTTTACCCTCTACACTGAAGAGAGGTGATAGTTACCTGAGTGATAGCTATTTGGAGACTTCTAAACTGGAGTAAATTAGCATTTCTGACCGCAAATAGTCTGTAACATTCACTGCTTTAGAAGTATTAGGAATGGAGATGTATTGCCTGTGATTTTATTACGTGCAGTTCGGTTCGAACGGAGAAATTGCATTCAATACTATAATTGCAAATTACAGTTTGGGCACCAGAGGGAGCATTGTGCTACAGTAAAAATGACTTAAATATTTACATTTACAGATACCACACCACAAGTAATGAAATTCTTACACGATGAACCTAAAAAAGGTTTGTGCACAGATTGAGTCAAAGTGACACTGCTTTTAATACACAGTGATTTTACTTTGGCAATAGATTCACTGGCGTGGTGGCATTCTTCTGGCTGTATAGGCATGCTATGTGCGGAAACTACAAAAGAATTGTTCTGGAGGTAGGTAAGGGTACACATAAATCAATAAATTTAAAAATCACGAGTTCTAAGTATAGGAAATATTGTTGAATGTGTGCAGAAACAGGCCTTTGCACTGGATGTGTGTTATTCTGGCAGTATATTAATCAGCACAAAATACCCTCACAATTAATTACACTTCCAAAGTTTGCCTATTTCATTTGAATTCAGCTCAATACAAGAGCTAATCTCCTGACAGTGAGAGGCTGGGTGCAGCTGGCTGTGTATTGCAGAGAGCACATCACTGATTGCGGTTTGTCTATACTATGCTCAACAGTAGGAAGCTGTTTCCCGGAGCTTCTGAGCTGTGAGTCAGTCTGCAATTGCTCTTCGTGAGGAAGTAACAACTTGAGCTCATAACCGTCTGTGAGCTTTGGTTCAGCCTCAACACTCAGTGTTTTGGGTTTTTTTGTTGCTACACTGTGGGATTGGGCTCCCACCTGTGAGAAGGGAGGAAAGTATCCAGGACAAGAGCGATGCTGGCTGCTGCGAGAGCCACCCTGCTGGCCTCGCAACATACCATGACACACAGTGTACCTTTAAAGGCAAAATGCACAGAAGACAACTTTGCGCTCGTGCAGTGTGTAACCAGCGTGCTGTCTGCTGAGTGTTAATGTACCCTTATTTATTCCCACGTGTTTATAAGGGGAGTTAGGGACTTGTTTCTGTACCATCCCATAAGTTTAGGATGTAATTTGTTAGGGTAGGGGAATGCATGCAAACTAACAGCACAAATACCCAGCTTAGTCAACTGTGCATACGCTTCTGGAAACATCTGGTTCAGATTGGAAATACAGGAACTAATGTGGTCATCCTTACACCACTAAATGTATTTGCATAATCCCTTATATAATCGTATCTATCTACAGCAGCACAGTTCTGTGTGCATGGCTATAAACAAGTCCTAGGAGAACTTGGTTCATTTTTGGTGCTGGTTCTGGCCTCTTACATGTTCTTGAACAGGCCATTTCAGCTCTAGCCTTTCAAGTTCCATCGTCTTCTGTGTCCTGTTTTTTTTAGATGATGGACTATTCAAGGGAAGGACTCTGCTCTTGAATTTGCCTGGAAGCTAGCAGTTACATTCCCCAGGTAAGATCAGACCCTGAGGTACTTCTACAACATAACTTGTTCTTTAGGTAGCTAACAAACAGGCCTTGTTAACAACTAGGGTCTTTTATGGCTTCCTCATTCTGGTGCATAGAGTGGGATTAGAATCAGTAAAGAGCTCACACTTCAAAACAATCAATAAAATTTGAGTTTCCTCAAACAGATTTTTTTTTTTAACACAACAGAAAGTGCACTGGAGTGAAAGTATGTCACTTTTATAGTTTATGTTTTTTAAGTGAAACCTGTCTGTATTAAAAAGGTCTGAAATATAAAGAACCACTAGAATGGAAAGGGGTTTGAAGGGTTCCCTTAGCAGCCGGAATTGATTTGTTCCAAAAGTCATACAGCTATCAGAAAATATTTGCATCAGTCTGAAACAAGGTATGAAGGCAGAACACTACCACTGTTAACCAAAGCGGGGTGACGTTAGGGGGAAACTTGAATGGAGTAGGTGTCAAGCCACAAATCAACAGCAGGTGTCAAACTGATTTTTGAATGAATGAGCCACAGTGGGAGATTAATAGCAGGATATCCAGATTCCAAATTCAGCCAGACAGAGTTCAGAGCGGTTGAAACTGGTAATGAAATGTGAGTCAAAAAGGTAGACCCAATCTACTTTATTTTGTCTGTTAGTGATCAATGTGAACAAACATATACTTATCATTAACTCTTTTACCGACATACCAGTCTTTTTACACCATGAAAAAATTGCCAAAAATGCCAAGCAGTAGTCTGTAATACTGAGTATGATTACGTTTTTTTCTGTTACGCTTCAATGCCTAGAGCGGGTTAAGTTTTTTTATAAAATGAAATGTTGTGCACCAAAACAAATCTGTATGTTCTAAAGTAATTCTTTCAACTAACAGGTTGGATAATTGGGGGTTTTTTGTCTTTGTCTCTTTTATAAACTTGGGATTGCATGTGTTGTGGATACTGTAGGAGTCTTAATCCCATTGAAAACGTTTTCTACTGTCTGCTGCTGAAGATGGCGAGCACCTTTGAACCTTTTACTCAGGGAGAATAAAAGAAGTGACTGACTTGCTTTTACTCCATATTTTTTAATATTGCTAAAAGATCTGTTTAGATCAGAAGGCTTGTTTTCAAGTATTTTATTTCCTTTCTAAATGGTTTTGCTCATGGAGATTTGCAGCGGCCTGTTCACTGGGAAAAAAGGTTTCTCTACAAATATGAATGAAGGGGGCAGCCAGATGCTTCTTGCCATGACCAACAACTAGATGTTGAATCCACATTAAAATCTGTGGCATCCTTCACTGTACACTACCAAAGGATGGCCTACAACAGATGGTACCTTCCCACAGCCTTAGTGCTGTAGAAGTCCCTGGGATTTTGAAGATAGATGTTTTCTGCTGTGACCAAAAGAGGTCTTGCTTGCAGCCAGGTCATTGTCCCCATTTCCTCTCTCTCTGCAGCCATCCTCTGGCTGCCAGTGCAGAGAGATCATGGAGAGGTCCCAGCCCTGAGCTGATCACAAATGTTCATCTCATACAAACCCAACTGTATGGCCCAGCCCACACTACTAATTACTCTCTTAATAAAGATGGCTAGAGAAAACTACGTATTTTGATTAGGTATACAATTTTATGTGACAGAAACCCCTGCTGAGGAATTCTTCATAGCTAGCACATAGTGTTTCTATTGATTCCTTTCATCTCCAGGAACAGCAAACAGTATTATTTCCATTCTAACTTGCATTCTCTTGTGTTCTTTTCTTTTTCTGTGAGCCTGCAGAAGTTAGTAAGTGGCATTTTTCTTGCCATTGAATCCCATGTTTGTCACCCTCAGAACTTGAAAAGCAGCACTCCTGATGTGATGTTGAGGGGCAGCCTACTGTGTAGTTACCAGTGGATATATTCTTATGAACCAACTCAAAATGTAAATGCAAACATTTTTATAGCTCTTGTCAATAATCCACATCACAGGAGGTTGCATGTCCCTGTTCTGGCAAGAAACATTAATTTTGAAATTTGTCGCACATACCACTCAATTAAGTGGAAAATCCATGCTGGGGCACAAGCGGAGCACTATGGAAGCTCTCCATTTAATTCCGTCAGAGACTTAGGATTTAAGGGAGACTGAAGCCCTGGGTCAGTCAGGGCTTGGTGGACTGCTGAGCTGGTATGTAGTAACACATTAGTAGAACAAACTCATTAAGCAGAAACTAGTTGTTTCTGCATATCTATAGCTAAAAACATCCTGTGGAAAGATGTTAGGGAGGTGCCAACAAAAGGTTGTGGTGTTGCTCCCATAACACAACCACTCTATTTCATCCTACATGCTTCTTCACAAAAAGACTTGGTCTCCTTGAAGTCAAAATAGAATAAAAACCGCATGGACTAAAATAAGAGGTAAAAAGACTAGCAAATAACCATATGTCACATTCTGTGGAAATCAGGTGTGTATTTGCACTACTACCAAGTTACAGGTAAATAGATTGTACAGATGCTCTGAATCTTTAATGAACAGATTAAATGCCTCCTGAGAAAACTGATTCAGTGCAGTTGCTTCCTGAGTTAACAGCCATATTGAGCTGTAGAGCAGCCAAAAGTTCCAAGAAGTTCTCTTCATAGAATAAAGTCAGGCAGCTCCTTTAATAAACAGAAAATATGCACAAAAGATAAGCTACTTTTAAACTGTGCCTCCTAAAGTGGCCTCTTCTCTTAAGGTGCCACCGAGGGCATTCTAGAATTCTTAATCCCAAGGTTACAGAAGCTTTCTCTGTGCACAACAGCACCCATATATTCATTGACCCCCAGATAAACAGCAAACTTCCAGTTGTTTCTCAGAAATATCCAGTCTGCCAGCTTGCATCCCAACCACCCCGAAAAAGCAAATGAAAGCCAAACACCACAGGTTCTGATTGACTATATTCTGTGGTGAGAATTCCTCCCCAGCTTGCAGTAAAGAGCAATTTAGCCAAGAACACATGAAGTATGTAATAGCCCACTAACTGAGAAGCAAGGTGGATAGATGAAGAACAGCCAGTCAACTAAGTAACAACGTAAACGCCTTTTCCTGTAGGAGCTTGTACTCCCCTTCAGCACTTGCTTTGCTAATCAGGAATGAGGTGGGAAGTCTGAATTCTCTAGCCAAGATTCTCTCAGCTCCAAACAGTAGGAAGGAGTAGTTTTCATCGATACTCTTTTGCAAAGGGTTTTCTTCCCGGTTTCCGTATTTTGTAGCATGAGCTTCTCGGTTCTAGCTTTGGGGTAAACTGTAGATGGCAGTGTCACAGCATACTGCAACTGTGTGCTTAAATAGATTGTCTGAGCCAAAGTCAAATGCCTATGCTTATGGTAGGCAGTATACCTTATCACAGTGAAGATGGCAAAGCAAACTTAATGAGATGTTGTCTGATCGCAGCCCTTTCTCCCAGAAAAGTGCTGAGATTGCCTTTCCACGTTTCCCTAATAGTTTCTTGTATGATGGCACAGCAAATGTACCTTTGGGAGTGTCCATACCATCGAAATCAAGTTAGGCAGCCTGTAACTGAGATAGATAGCTTTTCAGTTGGGCAAAGAGACTCACTTTAGTTACAAGGATGAGATCATTTTTCTGTTGCTGAATTATCAAGATCCTTGAGATAGAGAACCAGCTTTCCTCAAAGTAACAGCTGATCTCATGTCATGTCCCAGGAGTAATGCACTTATTCCACCCCCGGCTCAAAGCACTGCCTCAGTCTGCTTTATTTCTGCAATCTCTTAGCAGGCCTAGCAGGTCATGCACAGTTGTAGGCCTTAACTCTCCACAAAATAAAAACAAATCCCAAACAAACAAAGCAAAAAACCCACAGTATCTCAAGTCCAGTCAGTGAAGTAAACTGAAAGCATCAGCTAGGTGCTTCTGGAATGGGGAAAGGCTGTCCTTTCATGTCACAGGAACCCTTAATTAACAGTAGTCTATCAGCCAGGGGACTTTCTTCTCAGGACCCAAGCCAAGCCTAGCTATTGAAATATATTCCTCAAATGAAAGGAGGCTAAATTCTGCTCAGGAAAGCCAAGTTATTTTTTAGCACTATTCCATAATGAAGTAGAACTGGAGCATTGCCATTCTCAGGCAAGAAAAGAAGGGTTGGTGCTGTACGGGCCCTATATGGGCTGACTTACTCCATCTACACCATCACACTCTCTGTATTAAAAAAACCTCACACAACTTAAATGTAACAATATTTTTCATCCACTATTAGCTGTGGCTTGGCCAGAATAATCAATGATAAATGACTTCTGAAAAATGCAGTTCAGAGTGTCCCACAAATGTGTTGCAAATGAAGAGCTTTAGGTTGCCATGTTTAAAGACCAGTGGGGCTGATACTCTGAAAAGGTGCCAGCAGAAGATGGAGAACAAGTGGGTAAAAAGTCAATGATTTTTTTTCTTGGAATAACCTGCACTTATCAAAACCTTCAGAATTATATCCACCAAGAAGTTTCTTTACAGCACGTGAAAAACCTACTGACTGAAGAAAAAACAAGGTATCTAGGAAGAAAGACACGATGCACAAGGCTAGACTTCTGTTTTGTTTCAGCTCATATTTATATGCATAATAAAAGCACATTTAAAACCCAAATATTTAATACAAACTGAAATAGGAACTAGTTTGTCATGAAGCCAATGGAAAGTATGATTTTAAAATCCAGTGTTAAGATTTTGAGAGTGGAAGGTCTTACATGTGATGGCAAAAGTAATTTATATCTAAATCACAGTAACTGTAGGAAGCTCCACCTTTGTCCTCCACCTACCACACCAAGACTTTCCCACAGGGGAGAACAACAAATAGCAAACAGGTTTCGGTTGCTTGGGAAAGCTGGGCAAGTAACGTACCTCCTTAATTCCATTATTCTTAATCACTATAGCCTGCTGCTTTGCTTGATACTGTGTAATTATGGGATATCCCAAAGCTATGAGCTGCCTCTTTTCTATAGAAAGAAATGCCGTAAGGGATGTTTCTCCAGAAACTGGTGTTGTGAAAGCAAGTAGAATTTTAGAGGTTGTTAGAAGATACATGTCAGTTCCTGTGTTTCCCAATCTCGCAAGAAAAAGTTGGTATTGATTCAGGAATGTCCTGCCCGTAAACATCAGCTTTAAAATTGGAAACCAGAATGCTAAATATTAAGACTGAGTACTAAGAGAGGTCAGTTCAGCAATTTGTGGTTTAAACATTAAGAAATCTTGATTTGTGATAGAGACCAAGCCACTGCTGTAACAGAGATGTTGGACATAGCCTGTAAGGAGGTACTACTCCTTTATTTTCCTAGAGGGAAAATAAATCACATGGTAACCTGAAATATTTAATACTATAGATATGAATGTAGAAGTTGCAATACAATTTCAGTGGAATAGATTAGTGATTTAGTATGGTTTTGTTTTTTATAACTTCTTTCTCTATAAGAACAAATGCAAGGTTGTTTGTTTTGGGGTTTTTTTTAGCAAACTGTAAATAACAACTACATCACTTAGTCTTAAACTTTCTGAGTAGGAGCCACGGTGTGTTTTTGGGTACAAAGTCTTTTTAAAAATAGATAGAAAACTTTCCTCTCCCAAAAGAAGTTTCATTTATGTGCAGAACACCAAAATAAGATATTACAGAACTTTTCTGGACAATTACAATCTCCTTTGACAATTGTTTTATCCAGAGCACAGATGTTTGCCACTTAACCATGAATGTTGGCTGACCTGCCCAAATCTCAATGAAAAACAGTTGTAACAAGGTTTCTCTGCAAATGATTATGCAAACAGGAATCTTCATTTCATGTTCATGCTGAAGTATACCCTCTGTAATGCATTCAAAAGCACTATTTTTTTTTTTTTTTAATTAAAGGCTCAGAAGTACTTGTACTGAAATCACAGCTAAATGCTTACTAGCCTGATGACGGTGTCGATTATATCCAAAACAGTATTAACTAAATGAAGATGTAGATTATTCTTTCAGATTTCAAATTACATTGGAAAAAAACCCCAAAAAAACCCAAAAAACCCCAGGAAACTGGTATTTAGCTCTATTTTTTTCATTAAGTGAAGTGGGTAACATATTCCATCTAATGTTCTCCTTAGATGCATATACAATGTAATATAATCTTGTGGCAAAAATAGTAGGGAAGGAAGAGACCTGCCTGAAGAGTGGTTCTGCTGCTCACAAGGGCAGGAAAAGCATGTAAGGCCAAAGGAAATCTATGGAAGCAGGTCAGCAGATGGTGAACACTCATCACAGAGAGATCATCTAAGCCCATACAATGTGCAATTTACCCGTCCTCCTCATAACTCTGTCATCTTTGACAATGATGAACTTAAGAGTAGTGTGGATTCCTCTCTGCTAGACCATGAAAACAAGCATCTTCTGGTCCGTCGAAAATGCACGCAGAATTCCAGTTTACCTTTAAATAGTCACTTGGAGCTATTATAGCTACAACCAGGGACGGGAAAGCAACTGAAGCCAACCACCATCAAAATCAGTTTTCTACTTCCTTGGCACAATGCATTCTTTTTAGGGAGAGATGTGAGAAGGCAATTTGCCATCTCCTCACTCCTTTATTTACAGGAATTTGCTTTATGGGTGGGGTTGAATCTTTTGTAGAAGAGACATGATTTGGTATTTTCCTAAAAAAACCAAACCAAAACAAAACAAAAAAACCTAACCAAACCCACACCAGTTGCTGAAAGCTCCCAGACTCCTGATAATCTCTGTACCTTCTAAATGGGTGTAAATCTCAAGAAAGCTTAAGGACAATAATAAGACTTGTAACTTACCCAGTTGTGTCTTTTGTTTGTCTATGCATGCAAACATAATTAAGGGGTGGCCAAAAAGTTCTAGTGGATCGCTTTCAAAGTCACACACACACAAAATGACCATGATAACCTCCCTATATCTTGTTTTCTTTGTCTGGCTGAGATCACAGTTGTTTGATGCGTCTTGCAAAAGATATCCAAGGTCTGACTTACACTTTTTAAATGCCTGTAGAAGGCTATAGCATTAGTTTTAACTTCCACAACTTCACCAGCATGTTTTGCTCATGGCATGAGGCACTACATATTAATTAATCCTTGAAAGGACATGACAAATATGAAACTCCTAAGATACTGGGATTTAAAGGACGATTGTAAGATGAATCCATGATGATTGGATTTAATATATTTACCCTATTAAAACAGAGTGTTGCATCAGTTTTACCACACAGAATAATGGCATTATGCTACCTGTAATTAAACAGTACTACTGTAACCTTTTTTAAACTCTCGACTATGTCAATTTTCTGCTAGAGGGTCGATGCTTTAGTATGACAAAAAGTGTATTACAAGGAAAAATGCTATAAATTTATTTCTGGATTTTGACAATTAAAGCCACTGTATATGTATGCTGCAGCAGAAATAAATTAACTGCAAAAGTATACAGCTTGAGTGCTATGTCATGTTATTTATAAAGGTAGGTCTTTGGAAATCCAGTACAATTGTTTTCTTTCATTGTTCCAGAAGTCACTTTTTTGTAGTGGAAAGTGAATGCCAGACAAGAACTATTGTTAGAGCATCTCAGAAGAATGTAACTAGATTGTGAGCTAAATGTAACTTCTCCTAGTTGTCAAGTTTTTATGCTTATAATCAAATCCCCATGGACAATTTTCACTTTTTCTAAAAAGTAAATGGCCAGATAATGCAAGTGACTTAAGAAGTTACTGTGTTACTGAAAATATACATAGTTTGACTACAATATGGCTCATACACATGTAAGTAGGTGTTCATTAACAATGTACAAAGACCATTTAAGCAATTTTTGTCCCAGTAAAATTCAAATTGGAGCATTCGAAATATTCTGGGTCATGGCTGAAGAAAATCTTCCATGGTTTACACAGCACATGCATATATTACACCCAGTTCTAAACTAGGTACTGTCCTGTCACCCTTTCAGTAACTGTTACCATTTATTATAAATTATGCTATTTTGGAAAATCAGAATATGATTTAGTAATAGGATTTGTAAAGAAAACTGTTTCAATTTCTAAAGTCAAGTTCCTTTTTATTCTCACCTCAGAGAGAAGAACTGGGAAAGAAAACAGCTTTCTCTTTCTACGTGGGAAAAGAAAAGAAATAGGTGGACCAAAATGCATAAGAAACTGTACTCTTTACAATTTGTGGAGTTTTCCTCATGATCTTGCATTCCTATACATGAATTCTGATGGACAAAAGTACAATGTAGTTACTGTTTAAGTAAAACATGGGTAGGGATCTTAAATGATATTCCTTCAGATGTCAACCGAATAATCTATCTCTTGGCAAATTCTGGTGTACTATCCTTACATCAGTTCCCAGTTGTTCCAGCCTAGTATTACATTAAACTTCTCTCTCTGCTGGACAGTAGTGGCTTGTATAAAATGAGTTTACTTTTTGAACACAGATTTCTCTGGCACATTTCTGGAACCTTGCTGGGAATATTCAGAGCCTAGTGACCAAACAAACATGAATAAAAGTGAATTTTCTCTCTTAAAAAATCACAGGTAATGCTGAAGCCATATGTCAGAGTCTGTGATGCTTGGCTGACACACGCCAAGTTTGCTCTTTACAATTTAAAATGTAACAAGGGAAAAAAAAAGGCATGAAAAGTTTGGAGTGCAAATATTCTTTGGTTTACTCATTAAAACAAAAGGACACAGCAAACAGCAAAAACACTGGAAATTAAATAAACAGCAAATTCTTTATATGCTTCCTAACAAAAAGTCTTTGGCTTTTTGAAATGTATTAACTTCATGCTTTTAAGTACATTACAGTGTCTAGAAAGTCACATTTTTTTATCCCCAAAGGCAAGGCAGAGAGAAGATGAGGGAGAAGAAGAAGGATGAAAAGTAGGAAGGGAGAAAAAAATTAAAAAAAAAATTATTCAAGATTCCATTTTTTCATTAGTTAAATAGTATATAACACAACGATAAAACTAATTTCTCTTTCTTGTTTCATTCTACACAGAGCAAACTGGCTTGCAATTTATTTTCAGATGATCAAGCTTTCTGAATTCACATCATCATACACATCAGCCTAGTGTATAAAATATACTGACTCATACCTTTTCAAAAAGAAATGTGACCTATTAGCAGGATTCTAAATGTCTTAAGGAATTGCACAGATAAGTCACTGCATTTTACCTTATCATAGACAGAGTTAAAATCACGTACCGCAGGTGGTTTCTAGGGAACACTCTTCCCCAGTTAGGCTATTTTACTGTAGCTTATTTCTCAAATAATCCCCATATAATCAAAGGAAGCAAGCATTGGTGCGGGTCTATAAGGGTCTATACTTGGTAGCCTTGCAGACAGGAAGTTTTCACCACTGAGCTGGAGATGAACAACGCTGTTAAGATTCTATGTTACAGCATCACTGATATTATTTAAAACTGAATGCTTCATAAGGGCTACACTAGGAAGCTGTGATCTGTGCAGAGAGCATAAAAGATTATAAATGAATCAAATATATATTTTACAAACAAGTCAAAGAAATTATAGAGAGTACCATCACCATGCTGTCTGTTACCAACATTACTGGACTCTGATAGTTTAGAAATAATTTTGTAAATCTAAAAAAGATGTGGATTGTCTGACAGCATATTGTTTTGGTTTTGTATATCTATCTTGCAAGACTTTTACTCTACTTGGACCATTCTATTTTATTGTCTTTATCCAGCCTTTTCCGTAGGCAAAGCACAGTAAAAAAAGTCATGTGCAGTCTTTCTTCCAGATGGACTGTGACTAGCAACAGATAGCTCATAATAAGGAATCAATTTAATAAAGATATTTTGGAAATATTTGTCATAATGTAAAAAAACCTTTTTGCATGCTCCCTTATTCCTTCATAATCAGCAGTGTTCCATTTACAAATAATGCATAGGCAGTCAACTTTAATACAAGTACTTATATGTTCCCCTCATCTAGCATTTTGTTGACACCATCACAAAGTTTCTGCAAATGGAGTTTATAAGGTCCAAAGGGATTGTACAAGGCAGCCAAAAATTCACAATCAGAAAAGTGATCAAACACATTGTTGACACGTCCATGTGACTTTGCAGTTAGGTGACGCTGAATGATTTCATGAAGTAGCTCTCTACAATCGTTTAACAGTTTGGACAAAAAATTCCTGTCAAAGGTATAATCCACCTGATGGAAACTGACCACGGTCTTAGCCAGCTGATGAACTTTCTTCTTGAATTTCTCCATCAACGCGATTTCATCCTGATTAAATTGGTTGTTCCTGTAGAGAATTGCCAACTTGAGGACTATTTTAATGAGGTTTTTGATTATTTTCTCTGCTTCCTTTTTATTTTGTGTATATTCCTTTGTCACTCTGTAGAGCTCATCTAAAACATCACTGCTTGTATCATCGATCAAAGTAGTTGCTATTGATTTGGACACCATTTTTCCAAGGATCTTCTTCTGGGCCTGAATGGCCAGACTTTTGGAGTTGAAGACATCTGTGGCCACTGGCAGGGGGGAAAAAACACGTATGCAGTCAATACTTCATAACAGACATACTATGGACAGTAAGTCAAGGAATATTTCCATGTCTATCCGTTCATATTAGTCCTACTAACTGCCACAAAAATGATGCAAATTTACGTATGTCATTGCAGAAAACCCCACCTTTTCAATCCCTAAAACACTGTTGTTTTTAGGATTACATCCTTTTAGACTGTTTTACTTTTGAGAAAACACAAAATGAGACGGGACTTGCTCAAAAGTGGTTTAAAATATCTCTCTATATATGGATTGGTGGGATTTCAAATTGAGGCAATAACCCTGCCCTATTTGATTAGGTAAATTGTAAGTCTGATCTTGATTCTCATATTCATAATGAAATCTGAAACCATGACTATCCCAATAGCATGACAATTACAACTGCTACGCAGTTAGAGATAGTAATTCAGTGAAATGACTATTGTAAAACTTTTTCCTGCTTAGCATTTTACATTATCAGTGAATTCAGACCCCCCCACATCTACTATATTTTACACACACACACACATATATATAAAAAAAATAATACAAACACAAAAATCGTTTGTCAACAAACAATACTGAGATTCCCAGGATGCAATCTGAAGAAGCTAGTTTTCAGAAGGAAAGCAACTATAGACTTCCATGTTCCATACTTAATGCAGAAGTAGCCAAAAATGTACTGTCTAGGGATTGCTGTAACACTTGCTAGCATAACCTTATAAAGAAATCCTTCTGTGACCAATAAAGTAGATTCTGGAACAGATTTCCACCTACAAAAATATGCTTGCTTACACCAGTATACCCAATGACTGGTTTGTAATTTCTTCAAATCCTTAAAAGATACCAAATGTCCTTTCAGAAACTTGTTTTGTGAAACATTACTGCTCACGTTCTGTTGCCAGTGACAACTCGTTACAGCGCATTCCCTTTGCAGCACCTTCTCCACTAAGGCACACACGAATTCCTGTTTCCAGGTTGAGTGGTCTGGGAGGTGGCTGCCTTTACACTGCAGCTTTCCTGGAGTCTCAGGCAGGCTGAAGGAAAGCTTCATCTGTTTACATTTACTTCACATATGTAAGGTTTGCTTTGCAAACACAGGGCCTGGAAACTTTTTTTTTAATGAAAACATAAACTCTGCAGATGCCAAACAGTAAGTCCCTGAATTTGGAAAAAGTTTCCCTTAACTGTTTGCATTTGGGAAGCTGGATGTGTTCAGGAACAGGGTGCCTCTGGGGTTCCAGAGGAACTTGTCCTTCAGGACATGAGAGACATAAATCTGTATTTTTTCTGTAACAGTACTTTTGAGAAACTTAGTAACAAGCTCCTTTTTTGTCATCTCTGAAACTTTCAAGCAGGTTTGATTCTTAAGACTTTCAGTGCATACCTGTATTTTGTTTTGAAGCACGGAATGTTTGAGCGCTTTTTTAAAAATCTTTACTACATGAGGACACTCAAAAAACCAAAGAATCCATTGTTAACTCTCTTGGGCAGAGCACTCAGGATCACAAGACAGACACATTTCTCAACCACAAACATACAGGAAGACATTAAAGATGCTAAGCAGTCAATCTGAACTGAAAATATTTGATTCACTTTTTGTGTTTTTAAATGTAAAACTGAAACTGTTACTATTCAAATAAAACTAATCCAAGTATGTCAAAGGGTGGTCAAATACTAGAACTCAACAGCCAATGCTTTACAAATATCTGCAGATAAATGATGGCTTTTTTCCCCCAAAACAGGAATATGGACTGTTCTTTCATGACTTTTATTTCTTAAAGCCTTCCAATTTACTAATTGCTCGTGATGTCTCCTATCTGACACTCCACAAAGATATGCAGATGTTTGCACTAATAGCAGTTGCTGTTTCAAAGTATCTTCCTCAAATTTGCAGAGAAACTCCCCATATATATATACATAAAGATATATACATATTTTTAAATGTTCTTCCCCAGGATGTTGTAGATACTCTTATAAAGTGCTAACTACATGACACAGAATGCTCCGCTGTAATTCAAGAGAAATATGTGCAACCTGCCTCTATCAAGTCACACAAACACTCACAGTTCTAACAATTTACACATAACAACTTGCAAAGTATCAATTTCAAGAAACTAAGAACATGGCAGTTTCTGAAAAATTTTACAATTTTTCAACAAAAAGCCCCTTCCATTACGTAATTCAACATTTGACAAAGCGTAGCTCAATGTGCAATTACCATTGCTAAGCTAAACAGGAATTGCTCACTTACAAGAGGTGTTAAACTCTTAATGGCATTTCTCTAAAAACTGTCTAAGTTTTGGGATTACCCAGCACAGCCTATTTTCTATCTACTTTGCAATACGCCAGAAAGCAGTTTAATTTTCCCGGTGTTATTACATGGGTTCTAATTCGATTGCTAAATACGTAAATTTCATACTTCAGTATTTCGGTCAATTAAAAAAAGCACTTACAAACTGTTTGTATTTTATAATCAGAATTTTTCCTCATTACTGCTGGCAGAAAGACCTCAAATGTATTTCACAGTCAATTGTTTAAATAAAACGGGGTTTAAGCAGTAAGATTATAGAGCTCCTTCAGACCAAACATACATACTTAAAAAAAACCAGTAAAATTATTACTTACTTGTTCATCAAATGGAATCGCAATTGCTAATGCTGACAGCAGAAAGAGAGGCAAAATACCCGAGGTGAAGACCGGCCTGAGGCTTATTTGTTCCGCTAAATCCAGCGCACACTTCACCATGCGCTTTGAACCGCTGTCAGAAGCTATCACAGGGTCAGCATGGGTTTTCCCCCCTCACTGTAACAGCAGCTCTTCTCAGCTACCTTTCTCTCCTGCCTGCAGTGCTTCATTTTGCTTTGGCACCTCAGAATGCAAAAACACATCGCAGTGGTTTCACTTCCTCGACAAGAAAGCTGAAAGGAAATTGCAGTGCTGAGCAAGCGGTGCAACACCAACAGCCGTTACTGCTAACTGGCAACTGGGACAAGGAGCAGAAAAGCGAGGGAGAAGAAAGGTCCTGTGACTCGGAAGGGCAGGGGATGTGTCAAGAAGAGGTTAAAACATTAACCCGGTCTCTGCAAAGGCAGATACTCCCGTGTATTGGAGACGCCCGATTCATCGGTCACAGGGTGCCGGTGAGGGGCGGCCACCAGCTGTAAGCATCGCCAGCCCCCCATTCCCAACGTAAGGACAGCCAAACATCCCCTTTCCAACCTCCGACCACAATTTCAGACATGAGCGCCTAAAAACAAGCCTGTAAATCCACATTTAAGTAACTACTTACAGCGGCCTCATTTTCTTAGGATTGACTATATGTAGTTGCTTTTCCAGAGTCGTCACAGTAGCTGGCCAGGATGTACAAACCTCTGACCACACCTATTGTATTGACAGATCCCTTCCTTGCACTTTAAACTGAAATAGTGCCATTTCTCTGCTGGCCTGCAGCAGACCCAGAACTTGAGCAGGTAATCCCACCAATTTTGAGCTTCTCACAGATAGTTTTTCCTCATGACTGCTCTTTAATAGCTCCTATTTCTTTCATGTGCAGTTTTACACTTCACTTTTTAAAAGCATATCCAAAAAGAGCCCTTTGAAATCAACAGGATGTCATTTTCTGTGCAATCTATACTAATAAACTTGATTATGTTCAGTAGAGCTGCCCCTGCAGAGGAGAGCAGTCCAAGGGGAAAGGCTCTCAGAGGAAACTTTGCCACCATCACTTCAAAATTCACAGGATCTTAGGGATAACAGCAATATCTGCAAAGTCTTCTAATTAATGATTTAGAGCAGCAAACAAGTTGCTAGAGCTTGGGAGTTGGGAACTTACTCCCTATGAAACATCTTAATTTTTGCAACCAACAATATGTTAGTATTTTGTGTGCTAAAGTCAATAAACATTGGACACACAGCATTCTGGATGTGTTTCCCCAAACTATTTTACCTTAAACGTGTTTTCCTTAAAACTGTGGTGGAAGTATAAACTTCCAGTGCAAATTTAGATTTGTGGGTTAATAAGCTCTCAGGAGACTGGTGTAAAAGTACGAAAAGACTACTACTTACAGATGTGACGCTGACTTTTCCCTGACATGGAAGTCAGTACACCTCCCTCCGTACTGTGGCAAATGCCTATTACCAAATACCCTATTTCTTAACTCTATTTAAACTAAAAAAAGACAAGTATTTTTTTGGGGGAAAAAAAAAGTTGAATGAGATTATTTCACTGCCTTAAATCAAGGCAGAATGTTTTTTCCATAAGATAACAGTCAACGGTAGATTTGACATCACTTGCAGTTAAGTTTAGTGTATTCAATCTCATGTACATTGACACTGAATACATGACTCACAGAGTATTTTTAACCTTGTAGTCATAAAGAAGGACCAGGAAAAAAGCATCCAGTGAAAACTTCTAGTGAACCATGTTAAATTCCATAGGCAAGTCAAGAGTAGAGCTTTCTGACACGAGTTGCATTTCTATCGTATGTACTCGATAGGTGGATATAGCAGCCCTGGCGGAAGAGAAAATGTGACTGTGAAGCCATTACTATCAACATTACTGCATGAGACCCAGTTCTAGGTTTAGTGATTGGCATACGATGTACCGTGCTAGTACCCAGTGAGCACAAGGTCCAAAAGTGACACGGGTTTTTGGGCAAGGCACAAAGAACACTTAGAAGGGATTAGGAGGAAAGAGACAGCACCGACTGTGTGCTTCAGGCAGCATTTAAAAGACTGTATCGCATAGCTTTGCGAAATGTGGGAACTGATTTCCTGCCAGGCATCCTGTGGGGACGAGTGTGTTTGCCTCGCTACGGACTGCGGGCGAGAGCTACAGCTAAAAGCTTGCACACCCCGTACGAACTGCAAGTTCAGTCAGACTCCCGGAGCGAGAGAGCATCATTTCCCTGGAGGGAGGCAAACTGAAATCAAGCGGGATTGACAGCGCCACACTCTCCGAGTGTATGTGACCATGAGTCATGCACCTCCGAAATCATGAGATCGCCTAAATAGCAAGGGATAAAGATTACGGAATTTTTACTTTTTCTTGTGCCTTCTGCTTTATGGGTCTTTACAGGGCTATCCTTGTTTTCAGGAATGATAAAGGCCAGAAACATTAAAAAAATAAATACACTCAGGCGTATAAATACATGACTTCATGTAAAAACACATGATTTCAGTAAGGTATAGCTCCAACAGTGATAAACTGCAAGAGCTAGCATCAGTGAATGAACAAGTCCTGAAGTAAAGAACAGGCAGAAACAGAGTCATAAACCTGTTACCAGGGCTGTAATAATTTTCACAATGCACTTCTTACGTGACGGTAAGATTAAAAAATGATTGGTAGGACACAGACTATGCATTCTTCAGATATGAATACGGTAAGCTGATTTTTCTAGCTGCCACCATGATTTATAGCTTCTTCTTAATAACCAACTGAGTGAGTGAGTCACGGTTTCAAAGAACATTTTTTGCTGGAGTTCTTGTTTTTTTTTTTTTTTAAACAGAAGAGTCAGTGTTTTGATTCTTATCTAAGTCAAAGTTTCCTGGGTGAAAGGTGTGTTAAATTTAAACTTTTTGAAAGCACAGATGAAGTCCTCGCAATGTAGAAATCATTCCCAAAGCACAGAAGTCCGCGTGCAGCCACTTCAGCATATTGGCCGGTCTCGGTGTTCGCAAGCATTTGTTCACGTGTTGGCTTTTCAAAAGCCGATGACAACCGAAGGTTGTAGCAGGCATGCGAGACCAGGCAGCACTCTGACAGCTTTCACTCTTCACCCTCAGACACTGGGACTGCAACATCTAAGCCAGCTGATGGCAGGGGTGAGAAGAGACCAGGGCAGACACAGAGTTTATTGAGAAAAGGGCCGCAACAGGGCAGATAGCTTGGGCAAGCACCATCAGGCAGTGGAAAACCCAGAGGGCAAACGTCTATGTGCAGAAGGAGGGGGAGGGGGGAAAAAGGGCCAAAGAAACCAAAACAAGGGCCCTACACAGCACTTATTTCTTCCACGTACGTCTCTACTTTTTTGATTCCAAGTACACAAGGTCCTTATTTGTAGAGCAAATATTTTATTTGGCACCTTATTTTTAAAAAAGGTGATTTATAGATGAATATCAATTTTAACTAGGAAACAGCTTAAACTAAGGTTGTCAATGCATACAAAGCATTCGTTCATAAAGGTAAGTAACCTTTGCCTACAGTTCTCTTAATAGGTAAATTGTACTAAATTCTCACTCACTATAATCTTTACCAACTGAGCATACTATGAGAATGTTAATTAGTCAAGCACTGTGTACTAATTTTAACATTCACACTGGAACACCTTCAAAAGAAAAAACACCCAATCTGAAGCCAAGCCTAATGCATGGCAAATATTGCATGAGCTGTCTTACTGGATTTGGAAGTCAGTTCTGAGGCGCAAGTCACTCTGAAGCACCAGTTTATCAAGCAATTTTGGAAAAAAAACTGGCTAATCAAGCATTTTTTGAAATACACAGTGTGTCTAACCTGCATAACCATACTGAAAGTAAGCATACATTCAACAGCAGTAACATGGGAAAGATAAAAGAAAAGCTAGCAAACAGCATTGGGAACACCTTTTTCTACTCAATATTAAGTGCTAAAAAGCCATTGTCAATAGGTTTGCAAAATGCATATGATATTGTTACATGATTCCTGATTTTGCTATTTAATTCTAGCCTTAGTGTATTAAAATGTCCAAAATTTGTCCAACATGACCCACTTTCTGGCTGCAAAACCAAAAAAAACCCATGAAGAAACAGAAGAAAAAAAAAATTTTTTCATCAAGAGGTGAGAAGAATTGCCAAAAAAAGTACCTGGAGGTTAAGGCTGTGTAGTGTGGCAAGGAAAGATGCTATTTCCAACAGGAATGTATGTGCAGAGTTCTGCAGTCCCATGAGAGCAGTCTGTGCCAACAAGTTATTCTGGTTTTACATGCCTGTGCTTCCCACAGGCACCCTGTGCCTCACATGATACATACACTGTAGCCGATTTTGAGATTTTAAAAGCCTTCTTAAAAATCCTTTTTCCTAGAGCCTCTGCGTATATTTTAATCACCAGTGCAGCTTTAATAAGGGGAAAAAAAAATCAGATTAACTTCTGATGACTGCTCTTAGAGAAGCGTATTTTAAAATATGTTGGATATTAAACAGAGAAAATGACAGTCAGACAGAGTAGGGTCATGAACTTAATTTGGTATTTCACTCCTTTGCCACCATTTGTTATCCTTGCTGGAATGTAACAACAGGTGCTGTGGTATTAAATATGCAGCCTTTATATTTCAGCTGTTGGCCATTTCAGGGCTACATGAAGTTCCTCTGTATCTACCAGGTGTTCGTGCACACTCAACAGTAAGACTTCACAAATCTTTTCATAGGAAATCTTAGGTCATTACTTCCAACCAAGCAAATGCAGCATAGGTATTGTATTTTTTGTCCAGCCTTAGAAAAACACACTGAACTGCAGCAAGGCAACAGTGCCGAGCTCCCAAACCCAACTGGCACTTCCAAGAAAATAATCCAGGCATTACAACTGAATGTTTTACCAAAAGTTGAATTTTAAAAAGAGGTATCCAATTGCTCTTACAACTACCCTGGCAAAAGGAATGTCTTCTCACAAAAAAAACCCCTTAGCTGTAGGCACAGGACCTGGAGTATAACAGAAGAGCTTCTGGCTTGAATGCAGAACGAAAAGCACTGAGACCAGCAGCCCTGGGGAACTCTGAATGCACTGAAGAGACTTAAATTTGACA
>NW_010529002.1:0-829 GCF_000687285.1 Phaethon lepturus | reverse complement strand
GGATGAGGGCGGGGGGGAGGTGAGTTAAGAAGAAGATTAAGATACATGTGGCAAAAGTACAATGAACTGGAAGGTTGAGACAAGATGGCAATCTGGCATGAGAGGAACAGGGAACTCAATTACACGGGCAAGGTAGCAGCCTGGTTGTCAAAATGCAAGGGGCATGTGTTTTGAACAGCGTTTGAAGAAAGCCACAGCAGAGGCATCAGAGAGTTCAAATGACAGAAAGGTTCGTGAGTGATCTTACAATGGCTTTGAAAGTCGTTAATAATGCTTTTCACATATTTCTAGTTCTGGTTCTCTGTTCTTCTCAGTGTGGATCCATCCACCACCCTGTCTGTTTCTTGCAGACAGGATGGGGAGTCCCTCGGTATCTCTCTTCCAGTGTAATGTTGAGAAGGCTGGATTGCTAGCTTGCACTTCATTTATATATACTACTCTTGTATCTTCTGCTGGTTGCCCTGAGAAACTAAATGACACCTGCCCCACACACATATTTGATTTCTGTCTCTTCCTTTCTAAAGAAACTTCTGAGGCACTGAGGATTGCCACTGGTACAGTCCAGATATAGAAAAAAAGGGTAGTGATTCCCAGGGCACTCAATCCTCAGGTGCCTGGTTAGTAGATCCTTTTTTCAATATCAATGTTGAAATGAAGATTATACACACAGAAATATGCCATCTAAGAATTTTACTTGCCAAATGCTGGCTGTTCTTCAGGCCTGGGACACTAGTGACACCCTTAATCTCTTTTGCAGTTTTCATTTTTTCACTACCTGTTTTCCTGTTTTGTAGCAGAAAGTGTTAAGACTTCTGGCATTAAATATATA
>NW_010529001.1:0-1314 GCF_000687285.1 Phaethon lepturus | reverse complement strand
GTTCCAGCCCAGGTGAGTTCCCCCTGTGGCCAGAGCCTGTTTGTGGGTGCAGGGGTGTACCTATACCACCAAGAACTGTGGTTCTTGTCCCCACAGCGCACCCTGAGCCCCAGCCGGGCTGGTCTGTGCTACACATCTGGCAGGGCTGTGGCTGTGAGGGGAGGTGGGAGCGGGCACTGTTGGGGTCCAGCTCCAACCCTGTGGGCCAGCCCCATCCCCAGGCTAGTGGTCATCGGTCTGTGCTGCCGCCGCTGCTGCTGCTGCTGCCCAAGGCAGGTGGGGTTTCAGACAGATCCTGGCTCTGTCCTGGGGACAAATAGGACATTTCTGGTGTCCCATCCCCCTTTCTTCTTCCCTTCCCATGGCAGGTACGTGGCACCGGGGAGCCACTGCCAAAATCTCTGGTGAGGGGCTGCGAAGAGCTGCCCGTGCCCAGGAGGCTGCAGGGTTTGCAGCTCTGGGGGCTTTTTGGGCCATGCCATGCTGCAGGGAGCTCTGACCCATGTCTCTCCCTGCGCAGGGACTAACAGAGAGGAGCCCCAGCCACACCAGGAGCCACTTGTCTCAGGAGACCCACATGGGTGTGGAGCCCCCAGGAAGAAGCCAGGCTCCCTGCACTGCATGTGGCTGGGGACAGCCCTGCCTGCCCCTGCCCTGCTCTGCACATCCAGAGATGGTGCAGGGACATTGCACCACCAGGTCAGTTGCAGCTTCAGGTCGGTTGTTTCAGCCCCCATTTGTTTCAGGTCCAGCTCATCGATGGTTCCAGTTTAGTTTGGGCTCATTTGTTTGCAGCTCCAGCTCATTTCAGCTCCAGTTCAGTGTTGCCTCCAGCTCATTCACAACTCCCACTTGTTTCTGCTCTTGCTTGTTTCAGGTCCAGTTAATTTTGGCTCAAGTTTGTCCACAGATCCTCTTCAGTTCCAGTTCATTTCAGCACCATCTCGTTCTTTTCTGCTTGTTCAAATGACCTTGGCTTTTGACAGGGTCGTAGATCAATCACTGTCATAACCTGAATATGAACTGTCAATGTTGTACATTGTCTAAATACGGACTGAGTTAATTACTATTAACTGATGTTCACACCTTGAATAAGGAGATGGACACACGAAGATGGTGTGAAAAGTGCCTTTTCCCTCACTCGCTCAGATATTTGATTCAGCCTGGTGCACACCGGCCTCACAAGCTTCAGGGACCAGCACAACCAGACACCCACCTCCAGCAGGGGTCCATGCACCCTGCCCAGCAACCACACCCTCCCAGCCCCCCGCACCAGTGGCCAACCTGGCCCCCGGGTTTGACCCCACAAACAGC
>NW_010529000.1:0-36762 GCF_000687285.1 Phaethon lepturus | reverse complement strand
TTTCCAACCTAGTGATTCTGTGATAACTTGCTGCTGCCGCTAATTCATTGTTTTATAAACTAAGTCAACAACTGATCCAAAGGTATAATTTCTTATTCAGTTTTATGCTGTGCTCATATTTGAGTTTATAAAGCAGCTGGCTACTGGTACTATTTATTTCTGCTGCTAAGGCAGAATTTAACAATATTAGGCTCTTTGTGCTAGGCGATACGCATATTCGTACATGATTTAAAGGTTTTAAGAAGTTACTGGAAGGGAATGCAGAGATACAGAATATAATGATTGTTCTTAATAATTTGTGTTTCAGAGCACTTAGAAGTTGCAAACAAAATCAATGGGTCAGTCAGACAGCAACAGCATGAACCTATTACAGGACTGTCTCTACCATAAAACTTTCTTATAAACAATACACAAAAAACACAAGTCCAGGAAAGAAAAAAAAATAAAAAAGACAGACCACTACTACAATTCAAAGTGAAAAAGATCATGTCTTAAGCTAAAAAATAGAACTTAGGTTTTCCAACAGTGTATTCATTGCACATTGACCCAAAAAACAAAGCATACAATTTTTTAAACTTCCTTTAAAGACAGCAATATTTTCTGATGTTTCATGGGTTTTGCCAAGCCTTAAGAGACACTTTTTTCCTTTTAACGCCTGCCCAAATACAAAGCTACAAGAATTATTTTGTACATACCCTCTTACAAAATATGAATATTTTTTACATATGCTTGATGTGCATGTATGGACTTCCCACACAATGATCTGTACAGTTGCAGCCTGGTAGTTAAGTTATGTCAGTGTGAACTCTAAGTTGTATGTGTCTGGAATTTGCTCTGGAATTCAACTGCTGTTCAACAGTTATAAATGCAGACTTCATCTAAATAACGCTCTTTCCTCTACATTTTTGGTAAAGGAAAGGGTAAGGGAAAAACCAAGTCTTAACGATTAACTGAGACAATGCAGAGTAGGGTAGCCAATCACTTTCTCATTTTAAATTTATGAAATTCAGCCCCTTCAGCCACACATCTCCAATGATGCTGTTATGACTGCTTCTTTCATTAGGTTCCCACCTAACTTTTGTGAGGAGAGTATGACATACTGAAATAAGGTGCAAGACTTAAAGAGAATATTTAAAAACTAGTGCAGATAAAAAAACTTCTCACTTTGGAAATTACTGACCTTGGAATTTCTCAGTTTTGATGGCATTACTTTAGGTCAGAAATACTTTATGACATGAACTTTATCTGTACCTGAAAATCAACTTTTTCAAAAGCCAGTAGAGCTCCACATGCTTTCATTTTAAATAAAAGCTCAGTCTGAATGTTTAAATACTTCCATAAATCCTATGCGATAGCAATTTATGGATTATATAAAGCAATACTTACAATAGTCCTTGAGACCAAAGATTCCACAACTAATTCATTCTTAACAGCATAAACACTTTGGTAATAGTCTTGTTCTAAATATCCAGAGTTTGCCAAGCCTCATTTACTTTTAATGAAATGGCAGATATTTTACAGTGTATAACATTTTCATATATTTTGTGATATAAAGGCTAATGACAGATTTGTGTTCCTTCTGTTCAGCAGGGAGTATACAAGCTTTCCTGTAGCATCATATTTAGAAGCTTACGATTATTTAGTGCTACCTAACACCCAAGAAAGTTAGCTCCAAAATGGCAAATTATCCTTATTTAGCTCTTTGACAAAACCAAGGGAATTTTAATTCTCACAGCAGCTTAATGAAATGTTTGCTTCAGTGTACAGCAAGACAAAGCGGGTAGATGACAGCTTAGCTGTTCACTCCACAGGACAACAAAGTTTCGCCATTGGATACCACAACATTCAAAAGCCAGACTATCAGTGTGTATAGCTCTACAATGTTATAAAATAAAATGTCAAGTATTCCTTTGTGGCATTTTTATGTTTCAACAATTTTTATTGGGCGGGAGAGAAAAAGTAATAACTTGTTTGTTTCTCTCACACTTCTCAAGTGGAATCTGCATCAAAGAAATACAGGAATGCACTGCAAACCTGAATGTCCAGAGCAAAACATTTAGGATTATGTTGAACTACCACACCTACTTCTGGGCAAATATCCATCAGCAGGATATTAGCAAAATAAGACATCTCTTTCTTTTTTGTTTTAAGATACATTCATTCAATACCTGCCACAAAACGTTCAGCCTCAGACATCATGTGATTGAAAAGACTGGCTATAACAAAAAATTGTCTTGAATGTTAATACAGAATCTTTGCCTCCAGACATCTTATTTAGCTTTGTCCATTTGCCCATCTCTAAACCAAGGGATTCCATTCGGATTCCCTGGAGAACTGGAATATTGCTTTCATCACCAGCACCAAAGACTTACTTCCAGCATCTGGTTGGGCATATATGCTGCTAGACTTCTTGAACTATTTCTTTTTCCTTTAATAAGCTTCCATTCTCCACTCACAAAAGAGGTCCTGATCTTAGGGCCAGATAAGGATTTTTTCCATAATCATTAATAAATCTTTAGAATCACTCCAAATGATTACAAAATCAATGACTTAAGTGTTATGTACTAAGTCAGTATTTCCTTTTCACAAAGTCCAAGGAAATTATACTGTAATAGAGCATTTGCCACAGTAACATCTTCATCATAACTAACACAGGCTAATATTCTGTGTAAAATTACTACCATGAATTAACTTTATGTCTGTAGAAAATGAGATTGTATGTAATTACTGATTTCCATTCACAATAAACTAAGCAAATTATCTTCACAAACATAAATGCACCATAAATTTGTTTTGAAGCATAATGAAGAAATAAATTTGTGAAAGAAATATGGACTGAATCTGCCAAATTATTGTAAATGATAGCTTCTTTAAAATTAAGGCATGTAATTGCAATTGGAAAATGTTATCCTCTTAATGGTTGTATTATTATTTAGGTAGACCAATAATCCTCTTTGCTGATGCCTCATTTCTGAACTATTGGCAGATTTTATGCATTTTAAATCAAAATGCCATGCAATCTATAAATAGACTGATTTACCATTTGCAGGATTAGGTTTGTCCTAATGAATTTTAGAGGATTTTAAAAATGGAGATAAAAATGCTTAGTAGAAAGTCTCACATTTTTTCTGCTCTTATTATTTAACTGAGTGTACTCATTCAATAGACAAGATTGTTTTAACATATGGTTCCCTGAGTTTAATGTTAATGAGTGAAAATCACCATACTGAATATGACATTTTAAATCAAATAAAGCAATCAGTTTGATGATGTTTTAACAATTGCACATTACATCCTGCAATAAAATTGCAAAGTTAACTTCTTTAAAATGCCACAGAAATCAAAACACCCGTATTGTTGTAAGGCATCAGCATTATTTGACATTTCAAAAGCACTAAATTATGTCCGATATGCCCTCTGTCTTGTTGATGACCATGCATTTGAAGACACTGTTAAAAATTTCAACTGCTTTTAAGTGTTGTAAAAATCTTTCAGGTTTGAGGATATTCACTAACTTTAGTAAGCCTATAGAATTCATCAGTGTACTATTGCTAAAGATGTGAATTACTTCTCTCTCCAAAAAAGTTATTTTTGCTCATAGACATTATGTTACCTTTTTTTTTCCCCTCTTACAATACGTAAAATAGAACAACAAAACCCCCCACATCCAAGCCATTGTTTGAAATAATTGGCAGTCAAATCAGTAGAAATTGCTACAGACAACTGTATAAGGTGGCTTTTGCTGCTGCCATAATGCTTAGCAGCTTTCCAAAACAGCTAAACAAGTATTGCACATACTGAGAATTCAAAAAGGTATCTGAAAATACAGTACAGTCAGTGTGTCATGCTGCTAGACATTAGACAATCAGGAGTCATATTCCAAATTTCTTCCTCAGCACCTACTTTTTTTTAGAGAAGCAGATATCATAGCTGGCCAAACAAATCCTCTCCCTCACATGCTAAACTGCAACAGAGACATAGAATAAAATCCTTCAAAAGCTTCCCTTTCTCAGACAGATTCAGGTTGGTATTATCTTAAAGTAAAATAGATCATATTACAGAATTTCTATACTTTATCCAAACAAGTGAGGGAAGAATATGGTAATCTTTGCCTGTACTCCCATACACCTAAACCAGCTTAGACCAAAGCAACTACTTTGTTACTGTATTATGGGAATTTAATTTCTTACTAGGTATGCTAGCAGCACACCAAGGAGATGGGGGGAAGCTTTCCTCATTGCGCACACTGGGAAAACAAAGCAGGAGCTTGAAAGAATGTTTACGCTTACTCACTACTTCCATGTAGGTTAAGGCAGCCTCACCACATTTTTGATGCAAAATAAAATGGAGCTAAATTGTGGTTTGGAAGAATTAGCTTTGCTTTACAGTACATTTGTTAGGAATATAGGTTTTTTTCAAGTAAGGAGAGAGAGAGAGTAACCTAAAGGTTACTATCTACCTAAGCTGAAGAAAATGCCAATTGCAACCCCTTATCTGATGTTACTGTGATGGTCTAAAACATTTTAAAAAGCCAATTTTATTTATTTATGAAGTGGGCTCTAAGTCAATGTTGAAGTTGTTCTTTCTTGTTTAAAGGAAGACTCAATGTTGGTTTTGTTCATTATTTTCTTTCCAAACTTACAGACATCCAAGTTTGAGTCTCACATTAAGACTTCAGTGAAAGTACAGAATAGAAAAGTGGCATTGAATTTTTTACCTGAATAAAACTAAACATGCTACACAGCAAACTTTTTTCTTCTAAAAAGGTGGAATACTATTTCAACAACAGACAGTATGTTAAAAGTCAGTTGAAATTCCTAACATTATAAAAAAAAAAGTTAGTTACCTCTGAACTAAACAGAAATTTAATGCTTAAATATTGGGAATATTAAAAGGAGTTTTCTTCAGGAATGAGGGCCACAAGAAAGTGTAGGTTCTGTATCCAGCTGTTTGCCCTCCCTCTCTTCCATGCAGGGTCTTCCATGCAGACATCTTTTGTATTACGTACAAACACACAGAAGATTCCTTACAGCCTACTCCTCATGCTTGGGCTGCAGTATCTTGTGGCACAGAATGGAGCTCTGCTCCTAGCACTGAATTACTGCCTTTATCAATGAGGCAAACACTCCAAGTGGCTACAGCTGAGTTAATGCTCCTGCCAACTACTACACAAAGCAGTGGTAGTAAAACAGAGTATATTGAGATTCCAGCACAGTAAATTAGTCTGTAATGAGAAAGTGATTCTCAGTCATCCAGATAATCCAGAGAGATCTTGTTCTTTACTGACTGCCCTAGGCATAAAAAGAGTTTGAATCCTAATATGAAATCATTAAGCCGGTTTGGGTTTGATTTTTGTCAGGTAGTGCTGGGAGAACACAACAGGTAACTAGGGATGATCACTAATTAATATGAGTAATAACAAACAGTAAGTGCAAATAATCTACAAAGGATGAGAAAAGGACAAGCATGTACCACTGAGCAGAATCCACACATTTTAAGTTTATTTCATTGTTCATTGAAAGCAGACAGCTCATTTGGGAAAAGGACAATTTAACCTGCAAGTCCCTATTGTCTTCATTCCGTATTAACCAGGTGGTTTGACATTATATACAGACCACTAGGTGCTTACTAACATTCCCAGTTTGACTTCTCCCATCATATCCGCTCAAATCAGGCGTAGCATGGTCCTGCTGATCTAAGAGAAATCTATGACATTCTACCAAGAGAATGAAGTGGAAACTCTCTTATATTAGGCATCTTGTTTTGCTTTTTGTGAATAAACCACTCCGAAGACAATTTCTAACTCCTGTACACAAAGTAAATCTAGATGTTTTAAACACTGAAATCAACCTGTGATTCAGTATCAGAATCACCAAGTAGCGTGGGCTGAAGATCAAAAGGTTAAAGACAGACTAATGCCTGAAGCATTATTAGAGAGGAAAAGGCACTTACTATTCGATTCCTTACTGCCTTGTGCTCTGTTGAACATTCAAGTGCAAGGGATTTAGCCCCAATAAAGGTAGTTAAGGGCGCATTCTTCATAGAAAAGAAAATTTTTCATTAGCTTTAGCAAATGTTTTAAGAGGATGGTACAGTGTAATCAATTAATATTTTTATGGGCTTTGGATTCTGGAATGAAGGGAAATAGTTTAAAATAGAGTTACTGTTTACAAATGTGCATGTCTCCCCAAGTACTTTAGTACCAGGCCAGGTAAATTCTATTCCAAATACAGGAAACACAATATATGTCTTTAAGACCTTGTAGATATGTCAGCCCTAGAGGGCTTCACTGCAGACAACCATAAATTACCACAGTTATGTTTGAAGCCAGGGGCCACACAGGACCACAAATACTTCCATAATGTAGAAGAGAAGCAAAGACAAATATTTCCTTTCAATGAGGTATCTGCGAGGATAGCTCAGACTGATTTCTGAGTCAATGCCTCTTTTGTCTCCTTTTTCTCCATGTATAAAATGTGAAAATGTATCTTGTCTGATATATGAGATTGTGCTAGGACTGATTAGTTCATTAATGTTCAGAGAGAACTGTATTCTGAGCATCAGAAGTATACCAAGAACTAGCTATTGCTCTGTAGTTATTGTTTGTTGTGTGTATGGGTGAGGGATGAAGGGAATATGCTGCTGGTTGAAACAGAGCATCTCAATCCAGGTAATTTTCATGTTGTTTCTCTTCTTATTTCATGCTATTACAAAACAGGACAGCAAGTGAGGAAGTGGAAAATTGTATTACTCAAAAATGCTTTCTTAGCTTAAGAGTTGGAGTTCTGTATGAAACAATTCTGGAGAAGGGCTAAAGGGGGAAAAAAAAGTACAAGGAACAGTTCCTAGACACAAAATGTACCTCTTCCATGAAACAATGAAAAATGTGACATGAGCTGAAGAACACCGCTATAGTAACATATGTCTGGCACTCAGGCACATTTCTTTTTCCACAGAATATGAAAGAAGAAAAGTTGAAGATTTCTTGAGCTGTTAATTAAAAACAACCCAAAAACCACACAACAAAAAAACCCACACTCCCCCAGTCTTAGAAGATACAAGCAATGCCAGAAAAAGCCACCACATCAGCAGCATCTGCCAGCAGTGAGTTCTTAAATACATTTCTCTGTTTATTATACAACAATCGTTGAAGTTTAAAAAGACAGCCATAGACTGATAGTAAGGAACCGTGGCTGAAAAATGCTTGATACTAGGAAGAACATTCCCAGTGCAATACCACGTAACGTAAACACTTGTGCAGTCCTCAGATTACAAGAGTTATTCCTACTTGTATTAACAGTGTTTTTCACAGAAAAGCCAGTACAAGTAAGTGTGGTATAAAAGAACAGGCACCCATCTGTGCTGTTGAAGAAATTGCCCAAGGAAATTTGCATTATTGAATACAAAACTGGACTTTTATCTATAATAGCTTATAATTATGGTCCAATCTTTTATCTGCCTGTCCTTCTCTACTGCATATATAAATTCAATTTGAAAATTAAAAGGAAAAAAAGGTTGGAGGGAAAGGGAGAGAGCTCAGAAAATTAATCCGAGAACATTATCTCATCTCTTGCTCATGATGCAGACTCTGATTACATATATTTATCTCCTCAGTATCTGAGGCTCGCCATCCAGATCAAATAAGTTCCCAAATACCTCAAAGGCAGAGCTAAAAAACTTCCAACTTCATTGAAAGAATTGATACTATCAAGTAAATGAGGCAGGAGTATTAATATGAAATGAGTTTTGCAGATCATCACCTCAGCTTCAAATTATAGCCTGAATCTGGCAAAAAGCAACAGACAGACATGTATTGACTCATATCCACAGGCATTCTGGCTTTAACAGGAATCCTGAAAAGTTGGTGTCTTTTCATTTGTAGGCTTGGGAGCAGTATCTGGAATGACACAGCTCTAACCAAAAGAACTTGCATTCAGGATTTAAAGTAGCTGAGGCATAGTCAGGAACCAGGCATGGCTTTGAATCATATGTCTGGCTCATTTCATGTTGGACTCTATTTAGTGAATGAATCAGGGTTCTGGTAACAGAACTGGAGAATAAAAAAAAAAGTAAAAAAGTAGTAAGTCAAGTTCTCAGCTGGTCAGTGGAATACAAAACTTTAGTGTCCTCACCCAGGCAAGCATCTAGTCCGTATGCATACATTCACTCCAATGCCTTAAAATTTCCACTTACCATGCAGGAAAGAGAAAGATTTTTTTTTTTCCTGATGAAAATTACAACATTTTCTATTTAACAGGAATACTAGAGGGCAAAGGATTCATTTTAATGCAGAAGATACGTTAGGGAGATTTGACTGTGATAACAAAGAGTATTGCAAAATTTAAAAATTATGTTCAGTTATTAAAATGTTGAATGAAAGCTGAGAAAAAGAGAACAACTCCTCCACTTAATGCCTACGTGGAATTATTTTCCTCCAGCTCCATATAGACACTAGAGTCACAAAACAAAATAAGCTTCAATAATAAGACAGTTTATACACACAAAAAATTCCCTTTGTGGTAAGTGCCAACAAAGAACACATTGTACATTAATTGCTGGTCTCTCAGTCCAGACCATCTGTCTCTACGATGTAATGAAGGCTGGCAGCACTGCTGCTATTTGTGCAATAACTAAAATTGGGTCTGAACTAAACCCTCCTCAACGTCTTGTTACACTACCAGCTTGACTTTTGTGAACTGAGATACAAATGCAGGGCACAGCCACCTTTGAGCAGCCATGGCTGAGCGTGCTGTAATGTGCCTGAAGTTGAGAACAGAGGGTATTAGCAGGGATAATGAGAAAGAAGTGAAATCACCAACCACACCTGAAAGGAGAGTGCATTATAACTGCTGTGCTTTCACATGTTGAGAATGTTCAGTACACATGGTGATAGCTGCCTCTGAGTATTGCTGAGCCACTGTGGAGGTTCAGACTCATTCCAGTACTAGAACTTGGAAATATATTTATATTTGTGTAGATGTCTTCTAGAAGAACTCTCATCTGACTAATGTTTGTAAGCAGCTGTGAAAGTCTAAGTAGGCTTAGCTTAAATACAAGGATAATGAAATACCAGAAAGCTGGGTAGCAGCATCTGATATTAAAATAGCCGTTATGATCTGTTCTGCAGGAACAGAAAGTAAGCAAGGGAGAGACTGCATTTAATGTCGATAGGCAAAAGCAAAACACTGAAGGCAGCCCTGTGGAATTTACACTCCACCATCCATGGAAGGGGCATGTCATACTCAAAGAACTCAAAGAAATTTTCTTGCTTGGAGTTTTCGAGGAGCCAGCAAAAACATGCAGTCCTCAGTACACTGCAAATTCTTCCTGCTTTGTGGTGCCCATCCAGCCCTGTAGATGTGGTGTTGTGCTGGGTTTGGCTGAGATAGAGTTAATTTTTTCATAGTAGCTAGTATGGGGCCATGTTGTGGATTTGTGCTGGAAACAGCATTCATAATACAGAGATGTTTTTGTAATTGCTGAGCAGTGCTTGCACAGAGTCAAGGCCTTTTCTGCTTCTCATACCACCCCACCAGCGAGGAGGCTGGGGATGCACAAGAAGCTGGAAGGGGACACAGCCGGGACAGCTGACCCCAACTGACCAAAGGGATATTCCACACCATATGATGTGATGCGCAGCATATAAAGCTGGGACAAAGAAGAAGGAAGGCGGGGGCGGGCATTCAGAGCTGTGTTGTTCGTCTTCCCAAGTAACTGTTACACATGATGGAGCTCAGCTTTCCTGGAGACCACCGAACACCTGCTGGCCAATGGGAAGTGGTGAATGAATTCCTTGTTTTTCTCTGCTTGTGCGCATGGCTTTTGCTTTACATATTTAAATGGTCTTTATCTCAACCCATGAGTTTTCTCACTTTTCCCCTTCTGGTTCTCTCCCCCATCCCACCAGGGGGGAGTGAGTAAGTAGCTGTGTGCTGCTTAGTTGCTGGCTGGGGTTAAACCACGACAGGTATGTAAGCAATGATTTTAATGCTCGCTCTCTGTGGCCAAGATATAGCTGAGCATTAGCTCAGCAGGTCAGCTGCTCAACAGGAAGATGTGAGTTATCCCTGAATTTGTAACTTCCCTCCAGAGGAAACATACATTGCTTAAAAGGCAACAAGATATACAGAGGATCTCTGCAGCTGACTATTGAAGACAGATCCAACTACAATTCTGTGGCAGCAGTCCAGTTACTACTCCTGCTAACACTAGCAGTTTTAGGAAGTCAGTGGCAGAAAAAGAATAAGCCATTTTCATAAATATGTAATTCAAACAGCTCTATGAAAGAATGTGGCCATGTTGCTGCAAAACTTCTCTTTGGAAAGCTGGATTCATCAGTTCCTAGCCTGCTGAGGAAGACTGATGATTTTTCATTATTTTCTGGCTTCAAGATCAACTGGAAGAAGACAGAAGTTCTGCCACTTTTCAGATTTTGCCCCAGGAAATCTGTCCTCATCTTGGAGGTTTTTTTGTTGGTTTTGTTTGTTTGTTTGTTTTTTTGTACTGCCAGAATGTTATGAAGTGCTCAGGTATTTGGGATTCTCAATAACTCATTGACATGGGGAGCAAACATTTTTCACCAGTAATTAAAATCCTGCAAAGAGGTTTTGACAGATGGAAGTGATTGAACCTATTGCTCTGGGGAAAGGTCAATTCCGTTACAATGATTTTCACTCCAAAAAATTAATTATTGGCTGTTGAAGAGACCACTGGAGAGTCTGAAGAGGATTTTTTCCCCAAAGTTAGAACAACTGTTCAAAGAGTTGAGATGGAAAAGTCATTACTGTACTCAGACCAAAAAGCCAGAGATAAATAGTTCTGATCAATCTATATGCCTAAAAAAAATGCTAAAACTTTTTTCATTGATTCAAACCAACCTGTTATAACATCAAATGTTTATTAAATTGTCCAGAATTCCATTCTAGCAGAGGTACAGGTTTTGTAAAAATTGGGGTGTTTGCTGTTATATAAACTGGTTCTCCCATTTATGAGGATCCAGTGCTCAAGGTAGAATTAGCTTGGACTTCTGTTTCTAAACCACCATTACAAAAAATGGATTTTTCTTGGAAACTGTGGGCTCACTGACCATTTTCCATGGGGATGTTCAGATTTTTTCCTGAAAACAATGTGTTTGTGTGTGCCTGAGGAAAAAAAAAAAAAAAAAAAAAAAAAAAAACAGTTGTTTATAACATATATGAAAACAACAGGTTTAAAGATGGGAATTAAACACAAAAATACAGTATCCAGTACTGGGCTCCCCAGTAGAAAGGAGATACACAGCTACCAGAAAGAGTCCAGCAGAGAGCCACTAAGGTGATTAAGGGACAGGAGCAACTCTCATATGAAGAAAGGCTGAGAGCTGGGACTGTTCAGCCTATAGAAGAGAAGGCTCAAGGCAGATCTCTTCAATGGATATAAATACTAAAGAGAGGGCATGAAGAAGATGGAGCCAGGTTCTTCCCAGTGGTGCTTGGTGACAGGACAAGAGGCAGAAGGACAAACAAGAGGTGACAGGACAAACACAGGAGGTTCTACCTGAACATCAGGAACCACTTTTTCACTGTGAGGGTGACCAAGCACTGGCACAGATTGCCCGCGGAGATTGTGGAGTCTCCGTCCTTGGAGATACTCAAAAGCCATCTGATCCTGGGCAGCCTGCTCTAGGTGACCTTGCTTGAGCAGGGGATTTGACAAGATGACCTCCAGAGGTCCCTTCTTATCTCAACCATTCAATGATTTTGTGATCCAAGGTCTTGTTTCTAAACTGCTCTCCTTCAAATACTGCAGCCAGTCCAGATAGGACCTCTCTCTATGCTTCTCTGTATAAACACAGAGAGCCTAAGCAGTGGACATAGGTTGCATGCTTTTCCTCAGGGCAGAGGTAAGCTTCACCCAAGTGATTCATCTCAGTAGCATGCACTACCATGGTATATACATCTTCCACACCCTCTAGAACAGCCCATCCCCAACCTGTCTTTGACACACAAAATGTGTTTTATTTACTTTTCAACCATATCACATGGTCTAGTGGAAATAGCAACTCAGGATAAAACCAGTGCTTGACATTGAGCATCTAAGTATGCTTTCCAAGTAGCCAGTTCATATGCTGAGGGTTAGACCTTACTCTGGCAAACATCCCTGTAAAAGCAAGCAGATTCTTACTACTATCACTGCAACAATATGAATGCTATCCTGCCCCTTACAAAGAACTACTGAGTTTGAAAACTCTGGTCTGAATCATCAACTCTATTCCAACGGGAAAGCAAGATTTACTCCTCTCCCCATTTCTCTTGACTTCTTATGTAATGGTCTAGAAAATGCCAACATGAGAGCATCCCTCTTTTTGCAAAAGCAACTGTAACAGCGGGTCAAAAGTTCCCAGAGAAATTGACAAAACTGTAACTCGCCAATGGACAAAACAAGCCTATTTTCCTAGGCAGCCTGTTCTTCCATGGTGTGATTTAAATGAAATCCCACAATAGCCAACAGTTTTAGATGTCTGCATGAGCAAAAAGATGGGGCCTCCTTCTCGCAGCCCTGGGACTGTAACAGCTGATAATGGAGCAAATGGTATAATGCCAGCTCTAGATAGATTTGAGCACTGTCTGAAAACTAATTGTGCATGACTTTCAGAAAGCATAAGCCATGAAAAGTATGTTTGATGCAGCCTAAAACTCCCAATCTTTTTCATTTTTATAGTTTCATAGTCTTGCAAGCTTGAAAATTCCTGAGAGAGCATGTGGTAAAACAAAAAATAAATATAAGAAACATATTTTTGCAATTGATGCCAGCCCAGTGGGACTGAAAATCTGTTGTGCAAAGATATGGGGAAGGGAACAATAGTACAAGAATACCCTTCTTCCAGAAAGTTATCTCAATATCTCTTCGTGAGACAATGAAAAAGCAAGATGAATTAATATGTAGTTACGCAGTGTATCTACCTGAAACCTTCGACTTGACCAGAAGACCAGAGTCTCATTTACTTTATGACACTTTAAGCCTTCCACTAACAAAGGAGAAATAAACAAGAAGGATGTGAATTTGCATGCAAAGCTGCTCTGAAATGTTCTGGCAGCATGAAGTGACATACCTCATTATTTCTTATCTTCTAAAAATGTGGCCTACTGCCAAAAGGATGGTCCCGGTTTCCAGAACTACGATTCACACATCTAACTGACAACTAGTCCTGAAACAAAAGTTTTTCACTTGCACACATTTTTACCCGAATCCACAGACTGGGAATTCACAGGATTACAACAATGTGGTTTAAAGATAAGGCTGGAGAACAGACAACCACCCTTACCATGGCACCTTGCAGCTAGGTCAGTAATGCAAAGCCGCACGTAATCTAGAGTTCATGCTTTACACTGACAGCAGGAGAGAAGGCGCTTGATCCCACATTAAGCAAGAGTCTCATAGACAGATGAGTCTTTACCGCAAAGAAAGTTAACTTGTAAAAAGAGAACATATAAAAATTTTTGCAGTAAATCTGAGGTCCAAGTGAGTATATACAGGATTTGAGTTTTTGAGTCACGGCATTTTCAGTCCAGCCTGAAAATCCAAAACACATTTTTACTGTATCTTAATTACAATATCTAATTAATTTATGTAATTAGAAGGTGGATTAAGTGTTTTCAAATGCTTTCCAAACTTTATAAAGGTATAAAGTGCACGACATTTCAAAAAAAAGCCACTACCTACAAAAAACCTAAACTAAATTCACTATCTCCTTCTTTGTATCTGCACAGAAGGAGCAGTATTACAGAAGTCGTATCAGCCTAGCTGTTTGAATATGTTATTGAAATAAAACAGACTTGCACAAACCTGCACAATCCATTCTACATATTACTTCTGAATGAGTTCTTGATGTAGAAAGGCAGAATGATAGTCAAACATACCTCTGCAAAAGCAAAGATTCAAATTATTTTCCTATTATCTCCATTACAATCAAATTACTTAAAGAGCAGTATCTCTTAAGGAACACAGAAATGCATATTTTGATAGATTTCAAGCTCACTCTAGCAAGGTCACTTCTAAATGAAATGAAATACACCCACTTCAGTTTTCTGGTAGTCCGTGCACGATTTTTTTACACAAGGCAAAAACACAGCTGGTACTTACCTGAAGGACAGTGGAGGCAATAAAGGCAAAAAAACATTTCACCATAGCTTTTACTCCCTGCTAAGTGGGTTTTGGGAACCACAGGATAGTTCCCTGAAAAGCCTCTCTCTGTAGCCTTTTTTTTTTTTCTGACTGCTTGCTAGGAGAAAAGTATGTGGTAGCTAAACTACTCTACTAATATGCAGGACGATCCAAAAAGTCACTAGCTTATAGAAAGGAAGGCATTCTTCCTTTTCTTAAAGAAGGATGCAATGGATGTATTCCCACTGCATGCCAGACTCTTCATTCAAGCAATGCCTTCAGAGCAATGTCTCATGTGCTCACTGGAGCAATGAGCTCTGTACTATGGGGTAACAATTAACAATTACAATATGGCTCCAAGTAAAAATTCAGTGAAGCTGATGCAAGGAGGAGGGAATAAAATTGCTTCACTTTCCTTCAGATTAATTTTCAGTTGTACTCTCTATTACATATACAATTTTTGTTCAGTGATTCTTCCACAATCCCCCAAAAGTGTGCTGACAGCATTTCTATTTGAAGCCCCAAATCTAAACCAACCATACCTTGTGAAGGTAAAAAACAAGAATCAAGATTTGCCACAGCAAAGTACAGAAAGCTGTAAAAAACAAAAAACCTGTTCCACAGTATTAGGTACAGTTATAGCTTGGTGAATAAAAACAACAAAGTATAGGTATTTCTACAACTGTATGTAAGATTATTCCAATCTAACCAGAAGGATCTTTAACCAGAAGGATCTTAATCATATTTACACAGTGTCTCCTATATTCATGAAAATACTTGTATATTATGAAATTTTGCCATTATTTAACATTGATGTTAAAGCATTAGTATCAATGATACTTGAAATAAATATATTTTGTTTCCAAAGTTATGGGTACTACCAAAAACATGATAAAAGTTCCATGAAACTGTAGTTTGCAAATAAATCTTTAACTAGTAAATATTTCCATAAACACTCAAAGACATGAATAAATGTACTAATGCACACAAATCAGGATCACTTCATGAAAAAAATAGCCTCTCAAACAAACAAGGTTTATACAAGTTCTTCTCTTTTTCACTATATTTTTTCTACTTCGTAATGAAAGAAAGCTTGTTGACGTAAGCAGCTTCTTGGGCTATTTACATGACCATCATTATTGACAGCACTGAAAATTTACATAGACTGACTAGGGGTTCACCCTAACACCCTCTAGCTATCAGGTGCATCTGTGAAATGTAGATAGTTCAGTGCTAGCTCCACTTTTGCTTCTAATCAGCAAGATGTAAGGCTGTTCTCCTCAAAAAATTACAAAATTACACCTCCCAAACCATAAGTGAAACACAGCAGCACATGACTGTAACAATGCTGCTTCATATGTGTCATACTGCTCTACTAATGGGACAGAATTGTCCTGTGTTCTGCACAGAGGAGAGGCAGGGCTGGAATACAACTATCAACAGTGGCCTGGGCAGCTAATGCAGTCTAAAACACTCCACATACGTCCTCAAATGCTACAGGTATATTGCGGTTACTTCGTGTACATCGTTTTTTATGTTTCACACAAGCTGCCCATCCATGTTGTGAAATAATCTTTATTACAAGCTTTTAGGAAAGCTGCTCAGAAGTGTGATGGATAATCTAGCATTTTTGTACTGTCTGTTAATGAATAAATACTGAACCTATGTGCTGGCATTTTCATGATGTGTTGTTTTCAGATTGGCTGAAACCAACATGAGCCTTTTGTTGCAGTCAAGTCTGAATGCAGCTGTTTAACAACGCTACAGTGAACAATTGACATACTAGTGCACTAAAAGAATGATTACACACAGCATGCATCAATCACTTGGCAGAACAGAAATATAGAGTCATTGTAATAGAACAATATCACATGATAAATACCTTCCCCCTTGAAATCCTTGTGCCTCAGCGTTTAGAGTTGATATATGGCCAGACTTCACCTTGACATTTTTCCCCTAGCAGCAGACTATTGTCCTGTGACTTTTTTCTTTGAAGACATCATACACAATTTTTTCAGGAAGAATCTGAGTGAACTTACACACTCATGGAAGGAAAGAAAAAACTACTATTTAAATGAGGAAGTTCAGTCTAGGAATAGCTTTATCTTCTAAGTGTTTTAATATCAGGATGTGTTTGGCTCCCTTTTCTCACATAACATTTACCGGTATTTTCTCAGACCCTGCTTTAGCAGATTTTCCTCCTCTTCTTTCTCTCCTGGTCCCCAGGACCTCTTCTGCTAGTTCTTCCTTAGCAGACATGACTATTCCTAGGACAGGGAAAAACAGTTCTTTGTAAAACTCTGGAGCTTGTTGAATCTTGTGGGGAAAAGAAGCTCCTTATTCTCTTACATCTTCTTTGGACTATTTGGGCTACAGCAGAGGTGGTTGTGAGGGAAGGAAAAAGCTAGCTCATTAACCTAGCTTCAGCAGCTTACAGAAGACAGAGTCTCAAGGAACTTCAGGATTTATGCCTGTAGAAGCGTCCTTTCCAAAATTATGATTCCAACGCCTGCCTACCACATTCTGATCTACAGTACACAAAATGTCACTGAAAACTATGATATTGTGACATAAGGCTAAGGCTGGGAATTTTACTCTTTTTTATGAGGCACGGGGAAACTATGGTAAAGAAGGCCCATCAGAGAGCATTATTTTATGTTTATGGGCTGGAGACACATTACTCTGGTGATTTGACATAAAAGGTTTAAGCAGTTACGTGCAAGCAGTAAAGTGGAGACTAACGAGGTCCTCTCAAAGGTATATTAAGGAAACTTTATGTGGCTTAAGAACTTCATGAAGTTTTTGTGACTTGCTTCCCAGAGAAACTAGAAAGAAGAATTTTAAAAGAAATAGCATTAATGCTGTTTTTTATTTCTCACCACCTGTAAAGCTATGCTGACTTACTGTTCAAGGTTCAAAAGCTTATGGATTGGTAAGGAGGCAAACAATAAACACCTTTTAGCAGCCTTGAGAAGAAAGTAGTATAGCTTAAAGCTTCTCTCACTGTATTGTCAGCCCACAGACTTCCTACTCTGAATTATAATACAAACTCCAGATTTGAGCTGGAGTTGAAGTGATCAAGTATGCATGGAAAAAGCAGGTTATGGCACAGCACTGTACTTTGTGTCATGAACTTCATCACTAAATGAAAAGTAATCCTGAACTGTGTAGTATATGTTAATATATTTTTGAATTCAGAACAGCTTAAAATAGGAAGAAAGGCACTGAAGCGTTTTAAAGACGTTTAAAAAAAACTATTACACACTGAAGTTCATTATCACTGGTAATACAATTGGATTTCACAAAGCCAGTTTGTAAATAATTGCATACGAACTGCACATGGTTGCTCACAGTTTACACATGATTACAGTGTGATTGCAGTGACAACCATACAAACAATGAGCTCAATTTACCCAATAGTTGTAAATGTTTTGTAAATGGATTATGTACACTTAAATCCATTTGGTTAAATGTACTCAGTAAATATTTTTCAATTGTGAACCCATGCAGTATACTCGGTGAGGGTTTTCTATAGTTCAACACTCCAACATCAGCAGAGGCTCTTCTGCTACCTTTAGACTCACTTCCTTTTCACATTTTGTTCTTTTCCCTCATCTCTCCATCTTCTTTCTTTATTTTGTTGGGGCTGATCAAAAATCCATTACAGTCAATGAGGAGATTCACATCAATAGACTATATATCAGGCTACTGTGTTATAAACTGGTAACACGGACAATTACGTATAATTCACATCTATTTACAATGACAGCTACATGAACTTTATCATATCCTATGGCAGTGGTACAAAGAAGAGGGAAGACTGCCTGTATAGTATGTTGAATACTGACGCTGGGAGAACTGCCAGGGGTTTGAATACAGTTAGATTCAAGTAACAAGTCAGTCTGATAGTTCTCAGGAAGATTTGTTCAAAATACATCAGGCTTTTCATACCTCTTAAGCTTGTCACATTAGGCTGGAAACTGCTCAGTTACTGCCTCTTCCAGGGCTACTGAAGCTGCCATTTCTAGATTCAGCTGACACTACCAGAGAGAGATTTCCAGAACACTCAGTAGTTTTCCATCTGTGACTGTAGCATGATGGAGACCAGAGAGTGAACCTGTCCAAGTCTTCCATGAGATTTCTGCTAGCTCAGTGTGCTGCCTGAACTTAAGACAGTCACTAGACCAGGTAACAACACCTGTAACACCTCAGGCACATAAAAAAGAAAACATTCAACAAGAAGGAATTTGATTGGGGGGGTGAGGGGTGGAAATCAGTCATGAGTTTCATTCTAGATGGGTATTGGAACAGAGGAAGACAAAGATTTTATTTCTCTTCCCCAAAATGCTCCAGCTGACTTCCCTCCCCCCGCCCCCCGAACAACTTTCAAAAGATAAGTAAAGCCACATCAAGCAAGGATGACTTCATAATCAGTTATCAATTTGCACACAGACAGCATAAATCTACACCCTTAGATGGGGATGGAATAGGAGTGGGGGAAGAGGTCTGCCTTAAAGGATAAGGTATTGTTTTCATCTTACCTCGCTTTTCAAATCACCAATGAGAACAAACAGTTCTTTCTAAAGTGCTGAGAGAACCACAGCCCTGAAAGAACATTTGCTAGTGACAGACTTAAATAGAAGAAATATTCTTTTGTCTCCCCCCACCCTTTCTTTATTCACATAATTAGCAAAACGAATCTCTGTATTAGTTGCATCATGTCACACAACAAAAGACACAGATGACTTCAGTTAGTTGCATAGCCTCAAAGATTCTTTGTGTTGCTCAACACACCTCTGTTGAAATGGTGCCATTAGATCATTTTAAATTCACAATCTACCTCACTCTTGTTTACAGTACATTCAAAGGCTATAAAAGCTTTCTGAAAGCAAAAAAAGTCAGTGACTTATTGCTATGCTTAATATCTTGAATGATAATAAAGGCCATTTCAAGACTACAGCAGGCAAACATCATTCCTCTGAACTTAATGAAGTTACGCCTGTTTATACCAGCTTAGAATTTCATTCAGAATTGTGTTTTTGAGATACAACTTCACAGTATGCTTAGTAGATGCCTTCCAGTCATGAAAAGAATGTGTCTGTTATTATATTTGACTTTTTTTTTAAACAGTGAGAATTATTAGTTAGAAAAAAAAATGCCCTCACTTTCAGGGGCACTAGAAAATATTCTTGTTAAAAATGAAAAACAACTTCACCATTAATTATGTCCACTGAGACCAATGCAGTAACAAAAAAAAACCCATAATTTATTAGTTCAAAATAACTTGCAGAATTATTAATGATCATTCTTACAATAAATTTCAGGTATTCTGAAATTCACACCTTTTATCTGGTACAGTCATCACTTGTGTGTTTTATACAACAAAGGATTCTTGTTACTAAAACAGGACAACACAAAAATGTTCTTTATTTTTGCCTTGTGAACCTTAATTGAATTAATTGAAAATGAAGGTTTATTTTGAAAGACCTGAATGAATAGGAAGAATTGAAAATAACAAAATGTACTCACATTTCTTTTGCAAAGGGTTACAGATCTTGGGTAGCACAGAATTTTGATGCCCAGCTTAATCTGATTAATCTTCTGAACGGATACCTTTTCAAGATTCTCTATATTGGGTACCTAGATATGTTGAATCTGAAGAGGACCTGAGTTTTTTCCTCAACTGGTAATTTGGGGCATGGATATATTTGCTTGGTCAACTAATAACATATTACGAGTATGTATAACTTTATGTTTTTTCTTCTTCACTATCCCTTGAAGGCAAAATTCAGCTGCCAATGTTGAAGGACGACTTTAGGACCTGGGTCCATGCCTGCACTTCCTACCACATATGATCACTGAAATCAGCTATTCTCTTTACATGTTTTGTGCAACACCGCTATACTGCCTAATCCACCAATAAAATGCTTGTTTATTTCATGGATTGCTTTTGCCTTCTTTTTTTTTTAAAACAGAAAATGAATTATGCATTATAGAAAAGGGAAGAAAACAAGAGAAAGAATGCTAAGAAGGCTGGTTCAACAGGTAACAAAGAATATAGAGAAGGGAATAGACAATAAGGCAGACAATGGAATATCTGACAGAAGTGAAACACTGAAGCAGATACTGGAGGACTGAGACACTGAAGACCTCCCTACAGTACCATCTGAGCAATAAAAAGCTGAAGAAAAAAAAGAGATAGAAAACTCAAGACAATCCACCTGACCAGTGAAAAGAGGTAACAGAATCTGGTCATTGCAAGAGTTTTTTTTTTTTTTAGCAGCACAATCAAACTAGTCCAACACACAAAAGCAAACAAACAGATATGACTTGCAGTTGAGATTCTTAATGAGCCGAGACATTTTGATAATTCTATCTAGATTTATTTCGTTACAAAAGCAATAGCTAGCACATATTGCAAGGATTCAACGTACACAGCTACAGGACTAATATTTTCAAAGGCATTTGTACTTAGGTACTAAGCAGAGCTTTGTCCTGCCTCCAGCTGATTCACAGAAGACAGCTGCCTGCTACAATATGCTGGTGCCTCAGGTGTCTGGCTCACTCTACCAGGCTCATTCCCCAAGTTATTCTAGAAGACACAAATCCCCTCAACTACATGCCTAACAACATCAACTTTTCACCATTAGGGGATATTTTAAACCAGCTAGCTTCCACTTCAGAAAGGTGTGGCAGTGGTAAAAAATAGTAGGCAACAGATTAGTACTGTGCAAGTAGGAAACATAGCTTTAAATGGAGGTTACAGTCATTTGGGAGCAGTGTAAGTCAAAGAAATGAACACATTTTGCCCAAGAAGCGTGCCGGATACTTGTTTCATAATACACCAATTCATTACTTGGGGAGATAGTGTTCTTCCTCTCATCAAATATTAACGATCATTTCAGGAAGTTTAAAAAATTGTCTCAGAGCAACTTCTTGCAGCCATTAATTAAAATAATGAGCACTATAATATTAAAAGTGTAATACTCTTACATGTCCTCAAGTGTTTGCCTAGAAGTCTCTTTCTTTGGGAGACAAGGAAAAAAAAAGAAAATCTGAAAACACAGCAAATTACAAAGTTGATACTTGTATTACTCCTGGCCAAGCCTATAATTCTCAGCTGGCAAATATGAAATTGGTTTGTTCTCTTCTTCTGCCAAGATGCCACAAAACTATTGTTTTTCTCAGTGTGTCACAAGTACCCTAACTCCCTGCCCCCAATACACACACTCCGCTTTCCATCACTGAGCTTATCAAGAAAGATGACAGACACAGTCTACCTGTGGTGATTCAGAAGTGCTATACTTAAGACTTTCAGCATTTAAAGATGACATTGAGCAGCGCGCAAAGGAAATGGAGAAGGATTCTGCATGCACTCACATTTGGCTACCTCAACCAATTTGCCTCTGCTGCTATTTTATTCCTCTGGTTTTTTGTTCCCACAAGCATCCAGATGACAGAGGAAGACTGAGCACAGCTGACAAAGGCATACAAGACTCTCCACATCGTAATTCAGTTTTAAGTCAGTAAGTACAAGGACTCGGAGAATCATCTAATCAAGGATGAAAAGATAGCGACATATGTCTACTTGTAACATTCATGGGGTTTTTTTTTTTCATTTAATAAACACACCGAAACATATATTTTCAGTCATCTGTACTCTTAATAGGATTTTGAGTTTGCTATATAGTTTTGGTTCATTTGAAAAGACATTTGAGAAAGAACATAGGAGCCCTGGACTCATTTCCTTCCTCTTTCAAGGGATATCTTTCATCAAGATATTTGTGCAGAACTCCCAGAACTCTGTTTGAGGAAACTCCATTTAGCACAATTAGTGCTCACTGCAAACCTCTTCCCCTATTCTGCTAGCACTCTTAAAAATGACCCTGTGACAGCATCTGGGAGAACTGTTGCTTTCCCACCATCTACTTAGACACAGCTTTGGGGGAAATTAGATCCACACAGGTGAACCACAGTGTTGCCTTTTGTGACAGTGGTAACCAAGAGGATAAGTAGCCCTATGTATCACAGAGAAGTGGTAATTTACAGTGCTTTGAATGAGGACATATGAAGAGTTTTCAAACTCTTTCTTAACAGAGATTAACTTTCATCTCACATACTCACTGCAACAAAAACCCAGGTAAATATCTAAACTAGACCACATTTGCAATCTTAATTCAAATAAAAACATTCACAATGGAACATCTCCAAAAGATGGACTGAGAGAAACTTCAGTTCTAACACTGTAAGCCCTGGTGGTTGAAATATTCTTCTCACAGACTGTCATGGGTATTCGGGTCCCCTTCACTAAAAGATGAAACGGAATTTCAATCTTTTCCTGCAGCAAGCTAAGAAAGCCTAGCCTTTCTTTTCCTTTGTCTTTCTTGAGACGCTTCAGTCTGAAGACTTATCGTTGGACTCCCATGGAACAGAAACTAGGACACAGCATAGGTCAAAATGCAAAACTCCAATCTTTACATGGGGAATCCGTTTTCTGTGTATTTCATGCCCTGTTCTCACCTCAGTCTGCTTTCCCACACTGTGCGGATGCTGCACTGTGCTGCATGGACATCAGTCCAGAATGTTACCTCTGCTCACAGCCTCTGCAGAGTGAAGTCTTGGCTATGAGAAAGCATTTCTTGTAAAGCAAATTCACTGAACTGAAGAGCGAGCTCTAGGATGATTAAATCCTTTTAAGGTAAGTGTTCTTACACTTAAAGCTGCAAGTGCAGCTTACAATCGGAGCTGCATTTCTGCTGTCCACTGCCGATATAGCTAAGGAGAGGCAAAGTATTACATTTACACGGAACTTCATCTTAAGTCTTCATTTTCCAAAGTTTGTTCTGAAAGTGCTGTGCTACAATAAGCCTACTTAAAACTGTACAGTACATTAAAGTTTTGTTATTGAATTCAGTTTGGCTAGTTAAAGCACAATGAGCTGCTCAGTACAATTCCTAACTCTGAAAAGTACTGCTTCATTTAAATTACATTTTAATTGTTTTACTTCAGGTTTTTTTTTCCTGCTTTAATAATAAAGTGTAATATTTTTGGATGAAAGGAGAAAATAAAGCCAAGTAGCTGTCTGCATTAACATCACCTAGAGCACCTGTAATTATCTGTGTTATTGCAATGAGAAAATTAGAGAGAAGAAAAAATTCTTTGGGTTTTGGGGTTTTGTGTTGGTGGTTTGTTTGTTTGTTTTAACCTGATAGGAAAATGACTGAATTATCATGATCAGGCATCACCTGTTAGTGAACGAAACATGATCTTTTTGTGAGGGCAATGACAAGCAGAGGTCCCAAGCCTAAGCTAAAAAATAACTTTTCAAGATCAAGTGAAAGAGAAAGCCAAGTCACAACATAACGATACATATGAGGGCATGTTAGGTAGAATTGATAGCAGTTGTTAAAAAAAAAAAAAAAAAGAAGAGTAGATGGTTCAGCCCACGGCTAAATTGAACATGCTAGCTGTGAATGAAGCTTAGACTCAGGAGACAAATTAAGGTATGATGAAAAGGTCTGTGCCATCAGATAAGAAAACAGAGTTTTAGTTTTACTTGTAGTCATAATAGTGAAAAGTCACCAAATGGCTAAAAAGAAGATATCATTCTCAAACATAAGCAAAACCATCCAATTGTAGTGTTTGAATAAATTTTGTATACTGACAAATAAACTCAGCTGACCCTAAAGTTTCCATCAAACAAAAAGACCCAAGTGATCTAATAGTGGTTTATTTGGTAAAATGTCAATATACTCAGCTTCCAAATTCAAGTGGTTGAGAAGAAGGTTTCTGGGGTTTTGGGGTCTTTTTGTTTTGGTGTTGAGGCTTTTTACGTTGAACCTGGTCACAGATTATTACACTGTCTATATATCAATGTAATGTTGTTGTAGGACACATTGTTGAAGTTTTGCCAAAACCACAAAAAAAGTTTATTCCAGATTTCACTTGGGAATGTCTCAATCACGTCATATACTGATCTTGGAGCAGAAATGGAATGTAATGTGGCAGTTTAGCAACAGTACATGCACACACAGTGTAACTTGAGCTCTCCTCACTTGAGACTGAGAAGAGCCAATAGAGGCTGGTAACAGAATAAAATATAAAAGCAAAACCAAAAAAGGGAAAAAAAATAAAATCCACAAACTCTGCATCTACTGCTAGGTCAAAACAGAACTCCAGCTTTAAAGAAGGAAGTTTATCACTAACAATACAGCCAGCTGAGAAGCACAGAACACTCCCTGAAAAATTAATGACCTGCAACAGGCACAGAAAATTATTTGAGTGTTTTGACATAGAAAGCAAATGGATGGAATTACTCACAAGTCTGAAACTAATACTTAGACTCCAGAACATTAGGCTGTATTACCCCAGCTGAGACCTTCCCCTCTTGCTATGTAAGTCAGAATTTCTGCTTGGTGATCTTATGAACCTTGATACTGCTAGTGCATTAACAGAAAGGCTGATTTTTAAGGTAAATGCAGGGTTCCTGGGACCACAAATACAGTTGACAACAATGACCTTGAGATTTCTGATAAATGACTTGGGGTTCATGTTTATGCACTTGACACTGTTTACCTCTAACCCATTGTATCCATTGCTACTGTGTCATAGAGGAGCAGGCGTTAGAAACGAGGTATGTGGTAGAGGGTTTTTGAGCTATTGTATCCTCAACATTCTGACTCTTCTTCTATCTCAAGATACCTACAACTCCCCCGCCCCAACCATGCAGCTTCTGTAGAGCGGCTGAGAGCCCCTACTCAGTAATGTGGTGATTGGCTACTGTCTTGATAGCTACAAACTCGATTTTCCTTAAGTGGAAAGCACTGAGCTCAAGATCCCATGGCCTGGATGCATGTGCTCATCAGTGCAGCCACCTGTATTTGAGCAGCTTTCTAAGCAGATGTTCCTAGGCATCTCTCTTCAAGAGCATATTATAGTTTGCGAATATGTAGTACAGGTACCTCCAGCCCTAATCATGGCATGCAAATGTTAGAAATGGGTGAGCTATGAGATACACCAGAGTTCAAAGGATTTACTACTCTTGTAGCCAAATTATCCCCTTTTCCAGTGAATTAGAATTTAGTTCTGATGCAGCTGACTCCAGAGAAAGCAAACAGATACTTACAAAGGGTCCTGGATTCCTGTTTTATAGCCAGGCACCTAAGAATTCATTTTCACAGGTTTAAGTTCTTTAATAAATCCAGATCTTAAAGAACTGCAGCTTACAGGCCCTCAATTCAGAGAATAAAGGTGATTCTTGATCACAAAAGTATTCTGATTTCAAGGGAGGGGAACAACACTCCTGAAATCATCCCTCACTCACAGCCTTAGCAAGTTAGATCTTTGTATTGTATCCCCCTACCTTCTCAGAGAATCAAGTACATATCTCTGGAGCTACCAAGCAGAAAGTGAATAAATTGTATATTTACATGCACAACTGACAACTACTGGGGACAAGGAAGGATGGGGGAAATTCTTGCTGAAGAATTTATAATGAAAGTACATGTATACTGCCCAACTCAGACACAGAAGAATTATTATACCAAATTCTGATCACATTCTAGCTGCAGATGGGTGCACTGCACATTTTACAGATGCATACACACATAGTAGCACAGATCATTTCTGTATTTTTATAGAAAGACAGTCTGCAGGGTAAAATTTCCAACTAGAGAGAAGTCATTAAATACACACTGATCTCCCTTGACCATCCCTACTCTTGCCTAAGTGAGCGATAAACAGTTGCCTAGGTATCACTGTCTGAGAGCATATAAAACCCAGTCTCACATACAGCAGGAAGCTGAGGCCAGGCTCCACCTTCCTTTTGCTGATCCAACATTTAGACTACAGCTACTCATTGTGCACCAAGATCTTTCTGGTTTTCACTGGATATACCAGCGCAGTCCAAACTGACAGTTGGGAAATGCATATAGAAATATACATGTATACATATTTTTATATATACATTTAATAAAGGGTTTGACAATGTAGTATTTTGCAATGAAAGTAGAGGCTATTTCAAAATTCCCCAAGCAGTATGTGTTTGGTGTTGCAAGGTTAGTAACATTCTCAACCACTCCACTAATGCAATGAGTGGAGCTGTATGGCAGCATACATCTTCTGGGTTTGAGGACATAATCACATTTATTTAAAAAAAAAAACAAAATAATTCACAGAGCACAGTGTATTGTAATGAATATCATTATTTGCAGAAGCTATAACTTTTTTATTTAGGAAAAAAGGTGGTTTTGATAACTTTTTCTAGAATATGTCTTTTCCCCAATTTAGTTGCTAAATCCTAGAATTCTTTATCTCCAGTACATTGCCTGTTATGAAATTTTTAAGACAGCAAATAATTCTGGAGCAAAGTTCCTCGTTGCATACTATGTGATCAATTGCTTGCCTGGAACTCTAATTTTGTAATGACAAATGTAAAGTCTGACACTAAGGGAAAAATGAGACATACAGTTAGTTTTCAGGGTTTTTTTGTTTTGGTCTGGTTTGTTTTGGGGTTTTGTTTGTTTGTTTTTATACTTCAGAAAAATCACAATGCAGACCCAGGTATAGTCAATTCAAATAAATGTTGCTGTACTGAGCTAGCAAGTTTTTTTCTAAACCATTCCTTGTGACTTGCAATTTCTAACATTTACAAAAATGTATTTTTAAGAGTTTGTATTTCACATCTCTTTGGTAAAGTCCTAGGGGGTTGACATTTATCTACAATTTAACACACATTTTCAAACTATACATATATAATTAAACACATTATTTCCCATAATAGGTTGCCTGATTTGATGACTAATATAAACCTGCTCTGATCACTACTAATTCATAAATACTTAGGTGCTCTAAAACATTTGAAGAGCAGCGTCACAAACAGCAAAGAGTATTTCCATTATTCTAACAGCCTACTCAGAAAAGCTATTCTTCATTTAGTTTCTCCAAACACTTATATTTCTCTTCTGCCATTTAGACTACTGAAAAAAAACCCATAAATACTGTGTTGAAATATTCCAAGAAGACTGAAAACATTAGGCCACTGATCTTTACCACTATTAGTCTCCCTAAACAACCTCAAACAATAAATAGTTTGTGAAAGTAAGAATGACTGTATTGATTCAGGCTGAGCATCCATCTGGCTCAGTACTCTTTCTCCAACAGGGACCACAAGCTGATATCTAGGAAAGAGTAAGAACAACTATATGACACGTTCCTTAATATTCCTTCTCCTTCCAGCCTCTGACCCTTCTTTGACTCTGGAAGTCTTCTGGGCCTGTTGTGGTTTGCCCATTTAGTAACCCACAACAAACCTCTTCCAATTTCTGTCTGGTCTCTTGAGCCCACTCGAACATTTTGCATCCACAACATTCAGTAAGTATTTCCATACTAGCTATTGTGTGAAGAACTATTTTATTCTGTCGGTTTTGACTCTGGCTTCCATAAAGTTTCTTTGACAGCCTCTAGTTCTCACATTAGAAAAGAAAGCAAATGCAGGTCTTTATTCACGTTCTCCATTTCAGTCATCACTTTGTAGTCCTTCATGCCCCTCAAGTCCCAGATTTTTTCTTTAGGTTGAAGAGTCTCAGCTGGCTCAGCAGCACCAAGTATGGAAGCCATTCCGTATCTTCGATCACACTCCCTTCTCTGAAATGTTTTCTGAAGAGAGGAACCATAGCTGCACATGCACTCAAGACAGGGATGACCCATGCATATATCCAATCATGGTCTGTTCTGTTTTGTTCTTAGAGAAAGCTTTAGAAGCCACTAACAGTTGCTTGACTTTTTTGACCACTGCCAAACACTAGGCTGATGTTTTCATTGTACTGTTTAGCATAATCTCAATTTGTCATGAGAATTTTATTTCATCTGATTTGTTTTAACAGTCAAGTAAAGTTCCACACAGAAACTTGCCATGTGGAAAACTTCCATATTTTTCACTCTTTTCTTCCCTTTTAGCTTTTTTTTTTCCACAGGTTCCATTGATACATCTTGTCCTTGAGATTAAAACCTGCTGTTATTTTCTCTTATAATAAAGTAAGAAGGGACACAAATGAAAGCAAGAAATTTCAGGCTTACTTTTGGCACCTCCCATTTCTAACAGTGCTCCATCACAGCTCACCACCCTGGTATCACTACCATTGTCACAGATGGAAGTACAAGTTTAAGGACCATTAAACAAAACATTTATTCCAAATGTATCATAATTACAGAAACATCTGTGCTAAGCAACTCTGAAAAGATACACTGTGAAGCTTAGCAGCTCTGACATTTCCGTGGTGGGACAGGATAGAGATTGACTAGAGGATGAGGGGAATCCAACTCAAAAATTTCCAAAAACAGAGCTTTCTTTGGCTGCTTTTCTACAATGTATTTATGTTCAGTTTTAAATGTTAATCTTGTTTCACTTTACAAATTCTGAAGCTGATCAGAAGAATCAAAGTCAAATTTTCAACTACAAAACTGCACCCAGGAGAACTGAACCAATGCAACATTACATTTAGAAACTCTCTATGAAAGAAATTTTTAAGATGATTACTCAGAGATTACAAAGTTATAAGCCAGGAATCATCAACTAAAATAGAAAAACTAGTTAGCACGGATATCCTATGAATGTGCCCTTCCATGGCAGTTAAAGCCAATACAACTTGATGCCTTTTCCTCCCCTTCTCTAATTCGTGTCTGACCATTCCAGGTCTGTACACTGTAACAGCACGGACAGAAATTTCTTCTATATACAGGAACAAAATGCACATAGTGCTGAGAACTGCTTCAGGCTTCAGCCCTCAGCCAGTGTGTCCTAAATTGAGTGCCTCCTAAGTCATACTGCTTTCTGGAGGCATGCTGCCCAGGCTGTGACTCCCTTCTGAATCTGAGCTCAGCCACAGCAATGATGTGACTCTACCTGGCCATAAGATTAGGAAATATCTCTTTTTGAATCACACTGCTTACATTGAATCCTCTCCAACATGAGATATTTTTGGTGTTATTGCCCTTGTTTAAGGTTATGAGACACCATGTGCTTTAATAGAAACTTTGGAAAGGATAGAATTCAGTAAGAAAAAGATAACAGCTAAATTTAAAAGTAAAGAGTAAAGATCAATTAAAAAAGCAAAGAATCACCAATTCAGAAAACAAACAAACCAACCCGAAAAACCCATTTGCAATGAACAGAAAGAATATGTAAATGTATTTGAGAAGCTCATGAGCTTCCACTTATGCTAAGGACAACTATGAGCAGTTTCAATTAATAGCATGTAAAGATTCAGTTCAGTTGATTTCAGGAGAATGGACCCACTTTCCATAAGTAACTAATTGAGCTGACATTTGTAAACCATTATGCACCCCAAATTCTAATCACCATTTCTTCCACACAAAGCTTTTTCATCCAGCTAAACTAGGCTGACTCTAAAAGCACATTTTAGAATGATAATTAATTCAATGCCAAATGTGCCTGCAGTAAAAATACCTTTAGGGAATGAACACATAATAGTGTGTGTAGCTTTTAAATAAGCTGTCCACAGGGCTATGCCAATTTAAACAAATTAAAATAATTGTCAGTATGCTAGGTATGGAAATATTCTTTTTGTAAAACTACTGTGAAACGCCCTGGAGGCTTGGGTGGCATAGCAAGACTGCCCAATGGATCCAGGCACTTACATTGTCTCTGTCCAACTTGATAAAAATATCCCCAGGTGTTATGGTGCATTCAGTTGTGTTGATACAATAGCATAATCCTGTTTTTTCCAGGCAGATATAAGCTGATTCAAACAAACCCCTTGAAAGGGAAGGAGTCCATACTAGACTACTCAAATACAGAAGATTTCTTCCACTACTCTGTCTGCTTATATGCTTGTGTTCAATTCCATCCCCCACCCCCCCAAGGTAGACTCAAAAGGAAGAGGGCAAAATAACCCTTCAGATGCTTGTAAGTGACAACAGATACAGAACCTATGCTGCATCTGAACTTCACTTGCTTCCGTGTAATTGGATCAATGTGTTTGAGGTGCCATTGATATACTTCGTTCACTCACCGCTGCTATCAGGGCCATCTGGGACAGTTCCAATTTCAGCAGTCTCACAGATGCTCAGTGCGCATAGAAACTCTAAGACTTCTTCTAATAAGCAGCAATTTTTAAGCCACTGAAACACCATGATCTTATGCTGCTTTTTGAGCACCAGCATTTAGACTGTCTCTACCACCTTAGATCAACAGCCCACAACAGTACCCACATATTGTTGTGAGCAGGAAAAGTGACTTCCTTGCAGCCTTTTGTATAGCAGACAGGAAATGAGGACCGGACCCAGTGTGTACTGGATTGGCTTTTCAAACACTGGAACAACACACAGAATAAAACTGCCCTCCCACGAGCACTGTTAGTTCGATTCCTAAACATACTTAAGGTTAATGTGTAATTTTGTGCAGACCTTACATAGATTCATGTAAAACAGACACCTGGACAAATAAGAAAAAAAAAATCTGCAGGTTTTCAACGCCACCACAGATCATCAGTGCCATCCTTAATTTGCTTCAACAGGTTCAGAGGGTATCAGCAGAATAATATGAGCATTTTTCCACCTGCTGCTGGTGAAAGCAGTAACATTTAAATGACCTAAACTTAACAGGTAAAGCAACAGCTTTAAGAAATCAAATCCTTTGGGAAGGGAAGGAAAATACTATTCTAATCTAACATGTTTTGCTGCATATCAGATTATGTAATGACCTGTAACCCAGCACAGACTAACATTTCATACCCTGGCTGGAATATCATTAGTCTTATTTTTCACTTCCAAGCTTACAGCAAGAAAAGAAAGGTTTTTCATTCTATTGTAAATTAAGACTGAGCATATAATAGCTTATTAGAAAAAGATAAATTAAAAAATCAATGACAAAACTATCAAACAAGGACAGTCAATTGCTTTCCAGAGCCTGAGAAAAACAAAGAAAGAAAAAAAATCTCTTAAATCTCATTGAGAAGGAGTATCTACAAAGTTAGTATTTCTATCTCAGATATACTGAAGAAGTTACTATATTTAATAGGTCAAGGTATCCTGAAGGTTAAAAAAAAAAAAAGAGAGAGAGAAAATCCAAAAAGTACAAACAGACCTGGCCATCAGCTCCCAAGCTCTCTAACATTTGTGTTTAATCATCTACCCTGGGTGACATCTCTAGATATAAACCCAGTCATCACTGTACTGATCCAAATTCTAGTCTCCTATATCTCAGAATGTTTCTAGTCACATATTCCAGTTTAAATTCATTTCTATTTATATTAGAATATTTCTAGACATTACCATTGACTAAGCATTACATTAATTATTTAATAAAGGGCAGTGTTCACAATGCATTGCACATGCATGATTCCCTTCCTTTCTGCTCATGCAGATCTGCTGCCTGGTTTATAAAGCTATTTTCATGCCATATCAGACACACATTTCTTTCAGTGGCCCAATGTTTGAAACCCTGTAAAAACCCATATGGAAAATGTGACAAACATTTGCTCAACATTAGGTTCCTGAAGCCAATATATATAAATATATATACACTAGTCTCAGAACATGAAAAACACCTAGATATGGTTATGTGAAAACCTTTATATATATTCTTGAATAGCTGCTGACAAAAATCTATTGAAGCATCAAAACTTTTCTGGCCAAAAGATACTGAAAATTTAGGTACTAGAATATTCTCTCCTTTCTTACAGAAAGAAGATGTATGGAAACTTTCAATAAAAACTCTAAAAGGTTTCCTCTCCCCTCCCCCAAGACTTCCCTCCATCCTCTCATGATGGATTTCCCATCATGAGACCATCTTCACTAGATGTTAGAAAAAAGTTTAGAAAGAGCCTGAGCATATTTATCCAACCTAAAGCAGAAACTATAACTATCTTTACCTAATGAAACAAAGCTAAAGAATAAATGCTTTTTCTTGTGGTTATTCCTTTTACTCCTATGCAGGGCTGTGTGTCATCTGGGGTTAATTTTATTATTTCTGCCAGTATTATTTTTATTCTATAAGTACAGACAGTATGCATTTACCAAATGGGAGCTTATTAGAAGGATTTTTTTTTTTTAAATATTAAGACCACTACTTTTAAGGGGTATGGGGGATTAGACATGTATTATTTCCTCTGAAGCAAAGTCTTTGAAAAAAGGTATTAGATGTAAGTCTTGGCAAAAAGAATGGACAGCAAATAATGCAAAGGGGAATTACTTCCTAAGATAACATTAAAATTTGCCATGTGGTATCTTTTTGTTTTACAAGCACATGCTTAAATGTAAAAGTAAAGTGGAAAGATCAGAAGAGATACAAAACCTGATAGCTTTAATTCAAATTGCTTTTCTTTGAAAACTGGCAGGCAAATTGACTTCTGTGACAAAACACTCTGCAGGTGTTTTGCATTAGACTTCACAGAGCAATGCCCTGTCTGTCCCACTTACAATCAACTGGGACTGACAAAATGTCCTTCACAAAACCTCTTTTTTCTTTTTTCTTTCTTTCTTCCATCCCCGCCCCCAGGGAAAGTGCACCATGCATGCACTGACCATCTTAGTGTGCTGTCAGGGAGCGAATTTCATTAGCTAAGAATCCAATCCTTCACCAGCTGGTACACAGTTCCCAATAATCTAAGACAGTAATTTTTTGTCTTCCATAGTGTCAAAACATTTAGTGGGAAAGCCCACTTGAAGGGGATGCTGAAAATCCCTTTTTGAATGGGATGGAACCATGATCTCATTGACATTGATATGAATTTTGCTTTTCACTTCATTAGATTCAGGATTCCACACAACTTTTTTTTTTTTTAGAACATGCTCTAACACTTTTCAAAAAACAATTTATATTGCATTAAATTCTATGATCTCAGATAATTTACACAGCTGTATCCTAACAGGATGGTTTGTTTTAATGCAATTAAGCATATGAATTTTACAGACATCATTAATGTCTGTCATTTTCAAAATTCAACTAAAACAACCCCAAACCAAAACCCTAACCATAAAGGAATTGTTCATGCCAATAGATATTCTTTGAATTCCAGGAGAGTAAGCTTCCATAGAAGAGAAAACATTTTCTACAACAGTTTGTTCATTAAGAGTATTAAAAAAATGCAGAGATTCAGACTATTTGGTACTGTGGAAACATCCTTCCTAACCTTCTTCAAGCATTACCCTCCATGCTGAAAAAGGTCAAAGCTAATCCTCTCCCATGGATTGTTCTCTTTACTATGGAGGTGGCCATCTGTGCAAAAAGCTCTAACTTCTGCTCTAGCTTTGCTTTTTCCTGGGGTTCTTCCACAAGGACTATTCTGCCTAGCCCATCTGTAATTGTGAATGAAACTACAGTGCCTGTGGGTTCAAAGGAGACTTCTGCAAGCTTTTTACCTTAAAGTTGTCATGTACGGGTAGCGTTTCTTGGCCCTAGAACTGTGCCACATTAGAACAGTTTTAAGCACCTTTGCCCTCTAACCAACCTCCAAATTCAGGCAGCCTGATCTGCAGAATTAGCCTAATAGAGTTTAGCATACTGAAAACCTGACACTTTCGCCCATATGCTGTCCACTTAATTTTGTGACTGATTTGGAAGGATAGCAGGATCTCTCTTTCTCATCTATGGTAAACAGAAGTGATTTCCTCTGCCTGATTGCTGGGATGCAATTTTTTTTCTCAATAGTGTACAATTTTAATGCTGTACTAAAAATAAGAATTTTCCTCGTATAGATATGGTTCTACATTTGTCACCTCTGGTGATCCTCAAAATGCATTAAAAATGGCTTAGAAACATGGTATCTTCTAGAGAATACACAAGTCTGAGTAAATGTCTATGTATACAAAGTATTTCTGGAAACAAAAGTGGATGAATAAAGTACACTATAAAGAAAGAGAAATAGAAAGAGGATTAGCAGCAACCTTTTAGCTGTGAAGCTTTGGGATGCTGGAAAATTAAGGTTAGAGCAAAAATCCTGCTGAGTTAATATGTATGGAAAGATGAAAGAGAGAGGAGAAAGGGAGTGTGGCAAATAGGAGGGGGGAGAAAAGCTGCAAAAGGTCAAGTCGCATGGAGAAGAGGTGAGCACAGAATCAAAGGGTAGGAACCATATGAGCTGAATCAAAGCAGAAAGGAACCAAGGCTTGAAATATGAACACTGATCATTTTGGAGATAGGTTATTGGATTAAACTGGAACATTGTTATCACCTCGTCCAAGGAACAAGAAAAGAATTAAAAACATATCGTGCAGGAGACTGTTTGAGCTGTGTATTTCTTTTTACATTTTTTCATTAGCGAGGTGCCTGCCTCTTTTGACTCTAATTTCTCTAGCTTTATTTGATAGAACAATAGGGCTTTTCTTTTTCATTTTCGTTGATTTCCAGAACTCTTCAATTTATTCAGTGAATCATCATCTATATTATTAATCACAAAAGAAAGTCCTGTTACTTCGACTATCTGAATTTGACTGATATTGTAACTTAAATTTTTCAGAGGGACACGTGGGCTGAAGAAATTGATTAGTTCATGAACCAGCTCTCCAAAGAGAATTTGTGGCAGATGTCCTATTTTAGGAGTCTCCTCAGCATAGAGGGAGCAATACTAAACACTAAATTGACATGGGAATGATTAAACATTAACTAACATCTTAGCTTTTTGTGCAGTGCAGCCACATTTGAGAATTTTGTCGCTTATTCCTTCAAAATACTTACTACACTTTGAAAACCCTTCTGTATGCCATACAAACCATTTCTAATGGCTTCCTTTTAAAGCCTCCTTCCTCCCAATTTTCCATCCCAATTTTCACTTTCATTACATACCCACTTTGGTGACAGAAAAGAAAAAGAAAAAAGTTAAGAGTTCTCAGGTACTTAAAAAAAATATTAAAAAACAATAATTGATCTTGGGGAAATCAATGCTCCGAAGAGGACTCACCTAGGTGATAAGCGATTTTGAAGTCCTATTGCCTCTAAAACTCACACAGTAAGCAAAGGACTTAAAAAAGAATTGGATTAGGCAGATACCTGATACCCATTTTGTGCAAGCTATAACACCTGTATTTGTAAGGAGAACAAAAAATAGGACAGGTCTACAATACCTAGCCTTATTGTCTGAAAAACACTAACTATTGGCATTTTCATCTCTGTAGATTTATATTCAGCAATACCTTTCTTTAAGCTATGCAAAAAAGCAAATACATTATTAAATATTCAGTTTTGACATTAGCTTCACTGAAAGAGACTAATATTTTATGTACTGTAACACTTACAATTGCTCATTAGGGCTTTGAAACAAGAACAGATCTGCTCTTGACTATACTTCTTTTAAAAGTGTGATCAGGCAGTGTCTGCCATGTTATACAACTATGGATAGTGGCTGTTAACATGCTCCTCTGGTCACAGTTCAGGCATGTTGGTCTGCCTGAGAAAGTATGGCAATATAATTCTCAGAAACGCTGAGTTTTAATCATTACTTGCAGTATCAGAGTATGTATATGAAGCCTGTTAGTCAGCAACCCTTCAAGTAATTGCTTTTGATTCCAGACTTAGCAAATTTTCTAAAATCTCCCTCTAAAAAATGTCCCACTAGTTCCTTCCTTCTACATGACTCTTGAGAGCTTTTAAGTCAGAGGAACATTAAAAAAAAGTAGGTGTACAAGCTGTATTTTTGGTGCTTGCCAACAATGCATACTAACTGAGATTATTATCCTTATTCCACATAAATACGCAATAACTGGACCAAAACAAGAAAAAGAAGTCTTTGACAGACTGTCACATTAACAAAGGATTTATACAGCAGAGCTAAGCCCTTAGGAACCACTGCTATCTATAAGGTTAGAAATATATTCATTTTCTAACTGCTTAAATCTCCTAATTCACCATCAGTTCACACCAGTAATGAGGCAGTTTTTGTTTTTCCATTTATCATAGTGACAGTTCAAAGTGAAGACTACTAACTTCAACTTCTTGTAGCCTTCCCATCCTACTGGGGCTACAAAAAAAGGCTACTCTTGCCCTAAATGCCAGCACTGGACTCACTAGAATAACACTGCTGAAAGCAGGAGAGACAAGGCCACATCCTTTAGGAATGGGTTTGGTGCTGACATGACACATCACAGTGACCTGACACTTGCCAGCAGGCTCTCCATGTGATGGCAGGACACATGACTGCCCTTTGGCATCAACGTCAGTAATGCACAATGCCACAGGAGTAACGTCAGGCCAAATAATGAAATAAGTTCTCCTAATAACAGAATCGCTATTTTGCTCAATAGCATCGCCTCAATCTTCTTCAGAAGATGAAATCACTTTTCAGATAAAACCTGCATAGCCATCTACCTCTTTGTTCCACAAAAAACACCCAATTTAGCTTTTATTAGTTATATTCGTTTCTTTTTTTAAGAAAAACAACAAAGCAAAGCCTCCTAGAGAACAAATTCAGTAGAGTCGCAACTCAGGAGCTGCTCTCCTCACAGCTCGGTCCCACAGCCAGCAGCAGTCCAGCCCCCTCACCATGGACCTGGCCCCGCACCGGCACTGCCCGGGGTGCCGCCAGGCCCCGCCCGTCTCGCGGCCCGTCCCAGCTCCCGACGAGAGCGGCCTTTCGCCGAACGAACGACTGCCCTTGCTGAGCCTTA
>NW_010528999.1:409-610 GCF_000687285.1 Phaethon lepturus | reverse complement strand
TGGGGCGCAGCTGATGGGGTACTGGGATGCGGGAACTGGGACCGACTGGGAGAACCGGGACCCACCGGGGAAACTGGGACTGACTAGGGGAAGCGGGACTGACTGGGAGAACTGGGACCCACCAGGGAAACTGGGACTCACTGGGAGAACTGGGACCACATGGGGGAACTGGGACTGACTGGGAAACCGGGACGAAATGGG
>NW_010528999.1:0-221 GCF_000687285.1 Phaethon lepturus | reverse complement strand
CAAGGAGGGAACCGGGGACCAACGGGGGCAACTGGGCTGGGGGTGCCAGGCCCTGGGGGCTGCCAGGACCAGCCAGGATCAAATGAACTGGGTGAACTGGGCTGGCGCAGGGACATGGGGCTGGGGGCTGCGTCCCCGTCCCTCAGGGCGTCCGCTCCCGCTGGCAGCCCTGCGGGACAGGGTGGGCGTCACCGGGGGGGCACCCCTGGGACCCCCACCCC
>NW_010528998.1:2923-3248 GCF_000687285.1 Phaethon lepturus | reverse complement strand
GGATGATGTACTGGGAGGCCATTTTATTGTGTCCACAGCATAGGTGTGCCTCCGTGGAGCGTGTTACGTGGTGCCGTCTGCCTGCTGAAAACCGTGGCTCAGGAGCAGCAGTGCCGCCGTTCTGAGCTGTGTCGGTGTGACGAAAGCTCCGGTGCTCTGCAGGGCTGCAGGGACGTGCGTGTGCCGTGGGTGCATGAATATATAAACCTCTGCTTGGAGCTGTGGGAGGGAGGGTGGTGTGAGACTCCCGTGCTCTGGGGAGGAGAACGGGGAATTCTTGGCAGGGACTGGGGAGGTTGGCTGGTTCCAGGCAGGGACACAGCTA
>NW_010528998.1:2595-2850 GCF_000687285.1 Phaethon lepturus | reverse complement strand
TTTTACGTTTTCCTCCCTTGGAGGCTGACATCTCCAAGCGTTCCACCTCCTGGGCTTTTTCTTGACCCAGAAATATTTCTGCCTGCCTGCAGTTGTCCGTGGTGACCGCGGGCTGTTGTGCGCTCGGGCTGAGGAGCACAACGAGAGGCTTTTGTGGCTGTGATGGTCTCCATGGGAATAGGGCAGTAGGGCTTTTTTTTCGGGGGAAAGACCATCCCCGTGGCCCCTTCCTGGGCACCGGTGAGCCCTGGGCAG